>NW_028259192.1:18487348-18790378 GCF_977971745.1 Zootermopsis nevadensis | reverse complement strand
CCAAAAGGTTTCAGATTATTTCATATTGATAAGACACATGCATATCATACATCCATTAGCAGCAAACAAAACTGATGAACTACTGAATGACTTCCAGCATCTTTGCACTTTTTTAGTATGTTCAGAATAAACAACACATTACAAGGCAATGCAAACTATGGGGCTTATCCGAACTAAAGAAAGTGCCATAAATTATAAGTTACGGCTTAGTTTCAAATTAAAGAGACCAAACAACAAATCTAACATAATAAACAAAAGGGGAAAAATAATAATAACCATCAAGCACAACACTTTTCAAACTGAATTAAATACCACCCAAAAGAAAAAGAATTAAATACCACCCAAAAGAAAAAGAATTCATTACATGTAAAATAGCGAAGAATGCTTTTCAGTAAAACATGGTTTGCTACAACTGAACAAGCTGATTACCTTACTGAAGCGTTCTGTAGGGATGAGTTGCAAGATGATTGGTTCCATCGTCGTCACATTGCCAAAGCGTACCTCAGGAATGTACAGTGCACAAACCACATGAGCCCAGGCACTATTGTCAGTTTTTTTGAGTGCACCATCCTTGCTGGGGCATAGCTCACATCGCTGTAGACATGGCAGTACAGCACAGGAAATAGACAACAATAAAACTACCTATAAGCTTGTACAGACAACCCACAAATCTTGTACAGCGAACGAAATATAATGCAACATGTGGGAAGGTAAACGGAAAATGTTCTGTAAAGTGGAATATTTTAACACTCACCACTCTAGCGGCACGTTCTTGACTCTCACATTTTCGACAAAACCATGGGCCTGTTGGTACTGTCACAATTCCATAACACGCTGCAAAGAGAATGGCTACAAAAGTGACCTCTATATGGAGTTGATTACTTTTAAATCTGCAATGCAATCATAACCTCTTTCAGTTCTTTTTATTACAGTCTTCAATACCAAGCTAGGGAGGTCTAGGCCTATCTCTGAGTGGGTCTTAGTCAACAAAGAATCTATTTTGGGGCACACTTACCCTGGTGTACTGCAACGGTGCATCCTTGACCATCACAATAAACGAGGGGGTTCTCAGCCCACCCTCGTTCATCCGAACATACACAGCACCCTCCTACCATTTCCTTCATAATGGGATAAAAATGCCTTCGCTGAACTAGCGTCACTTTAGAAGTGGCTTGTTCTTCATGGTTATGCAGTTTCTTACACCATGTTTCACGAATTAACTATCACATTTAAACTTACATATTTTAATTAATACAATATCTGCACTGATTTTACTACCAGTTTTATGTTTTACACATTCTTCTGCACGTAATAAATATTGATGAACACACCATTTTACACACAATAAAATAGCGCATGCGTAATGGCGGGAGTACATAGGTCCGCGCAAAAACAGTCGAAAATCGAAGGGACACCGTTCACAAAAGTGATGATTGCTACATGAAACAGGTAAGGCTTCAAATATTACAATAAGAGTACGTGTTGGTATATTGTGGTTAAGATTGATCGAAAAGTGTGCCACAAAATAGGATTGTGGCAGTCGTGGGAACTACAGACCTATGTGGTTATGTATATGTGTACGAATGTGGAGAAGCCTGATAGCCTGCAAAGTTAAACTCACCAGAAAAAGGTTTCACAATATCCCACCTTTTACAGCATCTTAAGACGAACAAATATATAGACAAGGAACATTTAATAGCACTATTACTGTCACAACATAAAGACTGCCAAACGCCATTATTGCTGCACATTTCAAGATTCCTACGTTGGAAATGCTATGTTTAAACCGTACGGGATAAATGCACTGTTAATGATTTACATACGATTGTTTTATGCGACTATAAAATTTAGAGTTAGTTGGATTTTCGGTTATCACAACTCTGAGTTCGAAGATTGCTGTCTTCTTACAATTAGTTGAACAGACCAGAGAATGAAGATTTCTGGGTTGTTAAGCCGTGTAGTATGGTAGATGTCTACCAACGTTTCATAGGTCATACTGCCTCCATCGTCAGGGTGATCATCGCAGCAAGGACCTCTGAAATGTCGGTAAACTACTATCAAACTACGCAACAAAACAACTCAGAAGACAGCCATCTTCATAGAGTAGAGTAGAGTTGAGTAGAGTTTATTTACATTCCATAGATCCTTCTTAGGACTCAACCAAAGGATGTAGAACATGTCATTTCATACAATATACATACACTTCACAACTTTCAACACAAGTACAAGAACGCATTTCACATATCAATGTACATAAATTTCAGATTCTGCAATACAAGTATAAAAAATAATTTTACAAATTAATATACATAAACCTCAGAATTTTAAATATAAATACAAAACTTGCTTTACATATACGTAGATTATGGATATAAAGCTTAAAATTTTTTAGCAGAGATGAAATCATCTACAGAATAGAAGGAGTGAGTAAGGAGGTAATCTTTCAATGCAGGCTTGAATACCTTTATATCATAATTTAGACTTTTAATTGTTGGTGGAAGATTATTAAACAACTTGATACCTGTATAGTACACTCCTTTCTGATATTTAGTAAAGTTAGCATTTGGCACATATAGATCATGTTTACGTCTTGTATTTAAATTATGTACATCTGTATTTCTTTTAAATTTATCCATGTTTTCCACCACAAATGATAGAAAGCAGAGTATAAATTCACTTGCAAGTGAAAGTATATTAAATTTACGAAATAATTTTCTACAAGATACCCTGCTTTTGACACCGGCCATTATTCTAATTATTTTCTTTTGCATGTAAAAAACTTTATTACTGTCTGTTGAATTTCCCCAAAAGATTAATCCATATGACAATACAGAGTGAAAGTATGCAAAGTAAACTAGCTTTAAAGTATCTATTGTCATGAGTGGTACGACTGTTCTCATGGCAAAGCATGCAGAGCTTAGTTTGGGAATAATATACTCAATGTGTTTCTTCCAATTTAAGGTACTGTCGACTTGTAAGCCAAGGAATTTGTTTGTTTCAACTTACACAATTAATTTTTCTTCAAAACCTGTATTTAATCTAGGATATGTCTTGTGCTTAGTAACAAATTTTATGAAGTCTCTTACAGCAACAATGTTTCTAATAGCATCACTTGTGTAAGCGGGTTCTCAGCATTTAATATGCTTTGAAATAAACGTAAATTTCGAATCTGTTGATTCGAAATTCCCGCTATACAATGGGTCGATGTAAGGATCAAAGAATAAAGGATGCTAAGATGCTGCAATGAAACGTTATTTCGTTATTCAAAGTACGGTACGGAATTTGTATTGGGTATTTAGGAAGATGTCCTTGTGAAGGTCAAAACTCATTTCTAGGTTCTCTGTAGAGCAGGGTTGTTTGGTTGCAGTATAAAGTCAGTTTGATTTTCAGACCAGGTGAACAAATTCAGTGAAATAATAAACATGAGTCGAAAATTCTGGGTTGGTGGTAACTGGAAAATGAACGGAGACAAGAAGACAATCGATGAAATTATAAAGTTTCTAAATGCCGGACCTCTGGATCCTGCTGTTGGTAAGGCTCGCCGAATTCAGTTTGAAAATGTATCTTTTTTTGAATTAGAGAAACATAATACCGTGTTTTCTCTTTCAGAGGTTGTCGTTGGTGTGCCGGCCATCTATTTAGAATACACAAAAAATATACTCCCACCAAATGTATCAGCATCTGCCCAAAATTGCTACAAAGTTCCAAAAGGAGCATTTACTGGTATGTATAAATCTACTGGGCTAATTCTCCACGGCTCGATAATTGTAGAACTTGATTTTGTGACATGTTTAGTTATTCCCATTACACCTGCTGTAGAAGAAAACTCCATGGGATGCTACAGAAATTCATACATTTGTAAATCATGAGAGAGCATCATAAAAATTCCTTGCTTTATTCTTGTCCTGGAGATTTTTGACTCAGAAATACTTTAGTGTTATTACATTGTGGCAGTAGGAAGCATGCTGCACTTGCAGATTGTCATACTACGGAAGGGTCCCTGTGATAGAGTTCTGCACAGGAACAACTTAAGTCTTGCCAAGTCATGTTATGTGTATAAAATAATTTTCAGTGAAGTATTTTCATTTCCTTCTGTTCACCTCAGAAACTTGTGTGGATAAAATTATGGTTTATGGGATTTAATGTTTCTTTGGTTTGCAGGTGAAATTAGCCCACCCATGATCTCTGATATTGGTGTGAAGTGGGTTATTCTGGGACATTCAGAAAGAAGGCATATTTTTGGTGAGAATGATGATGTAAGTTCATACACTTGAATTCTCATCACAACCTTCTGACACTAACACCTAAAGATCCAACTCTATGAATGTGAAAGCTTGTCACTGAATGCAATACTGCACCAGTTCCACCCACCTGCCTTCCTCATAATCTGTTTCCCAAAGACCCATTTTAACATCTTCCTATGTCTCCTTGATGTTTGAAGTGGCTTCTTTATCCCAGTCATATATAATATCATCATCAATGCAGTTTGGACTATGTACCATGTTCTCCCTACATATTTAATAAATTATTCAATGTTTGAATTTTAAGTTTCATTAAGTCCGTACTGCATATGAACATTGTGAACCAGGTAATGCAGTGGTGTGACTGCCACTAGCAGGTTTCCACACATCTTCCCTCTATGGTGATGATGTTTTGGGTTTTGATGCTATGCAGGCTTGTAGGTAGAAGATGGACACAGAATGTTTCTGCAAAATGTCATCTACCTATAAGTGTACATAGCATCTAAACCATGGGTCATCAACCGTTTATACCTACCGCCCACCGGTGCCGCACGTACTGCCCACCACCATGAAAGAGGTACAGCTCGAAGACTGAGTGATGGCCGGTGGTAAGCCCCGCCGTCGTTATGCGCACTAAACTCGTGCCTTTGGCTACGGAACTCATTTATTGCTCCCTCGTCCACGAGTATACTTTGAGAAGTGTCCGGTGAATTATTATCTATATTCAAAGTTTAGAGATGGAATTCCAAAGTAAATTGCAAAACCATATTTTAAAAAGTCAAACTCGCGAAGTTTTTAGCAATGTATTCGATATATGGAAGAAGAACAAAATTTGTAACAACGGACAAAAATCCCCACCACCCACCATGAAAGCTTGAATCGCCCACTAGTGGGCGGTAGGGACCAGGTTGACAACCCCTGATCTAAACCCACATCATCATCCTCACAGATTTCCCTGTTTTCTTAGAGTCCTAGAGCCACTAGAAATTGTGTTGTCTGTTGGTCTACAGATATTCAGTGTTTTGAGACAAATCCACCATATCTGGAGATGTTTCCCATTTACCACATAGAAGTTATAAGGTCTTCCCAGGGTATATGTTATCCATACAGGGCTTTCTTTCTGGCGGTATGTAGAAGAAGAAGAAGATTTTTTCAATTTGAGAAGTTTAGAAATTATGGTAGTTTGAAAATAAGGCAAAGCCATATAAGAAGTAAGAGGTTTTAGTGAAAAATGTCACAATAATTGCAGCATGAAACTAAAGTAGTGTTATTTAATAATGTTAAAAGATTGTTCACAGTGTTTGGAAGTGGGCCATTGCTGTGAAGTACTGCTGTCTAGTTCAACAGAACGTGCCTTCAAGTCACAAGTAGACATTGAACACTTGTTGTACCATGTCATTATTAAATAACATTACTTCAACTTCACATTGAATTTGTTATAAAAAAACCTCTTATTTCTGCTGCATCTCTATCTTACTTTCAGACTACCATGACTCCTTAACCTTTCTGCATTGAACCATGTTAATAGGACTTCTGTTTCTTAAAACTGTTTGATTAATAAACCCACAAAGTTTGACATACTGTGTAATTGAAACATAAGCCCAACATTTAGTATTGAAAAATATCTCTAATTTCTCTTGTTGCTATTAAAGGATATTTGATCTGTGTCATCAGATGGTTGCAGAAAAGGTGGCCCATGCGCTGGAATCTGATTTGCATGTAGTTGCTTGCATTGGGGAGAAGCTGGAAGAGCGTGAGGGAGGTAAGACTGAAGAGGTGGTGTTTCGTCAAACTAAAGCAGTTGCAGATAAGGTCAAGGACTGGAGCAAAGTTGTGATAGCATATGAACCAGTGTGGGCCATTGGTACAGGAAAAACTGCAACCCCACAACAGGTAAGTACTGTGTTAATAGATGAGTTGAAGTATCTTGTTTTCTTTTTTCCCTGTTAACATATGAGATTTGAGGTTTTCATGGTGGTAGAAATGAGGATTGTGATAGGTAATGACTAGAAGGTGCCATAACCGAGATCTGAACCACATTACCATTAATATGTTTTATGGTTTCACAACTTAATTTTCTTCCACTTGACTTTTTCATGGTGGTGAATGTCACTTGTGGTGTTTTTGAACGTAGATTTGGAAGAGTGTCTCTGGGACAAATTCAGAGCACGTAGTGAAACAGATAAGGGTTTGGAGAAATTATTATTATTATTATTATCATCATCATTATTATTATTATTATTATTATTATTTATGTTTTCAATAGCTCAGATTATGTAGCATCAAATGATAATGTGATAATGAAATGAATTGAAAATAATATGGAAGGAACTGGTAGTGGCCTAATTTAAGTTACTATGCCAGAATTTACATGGAGTGCCCTAGGAAAACTATATAAATCTGTCAGAATAGCTGGTCTTTATACTGAGATTTGAACTTGGGACCTCCTGAATATGAAGCACTCAGTTGCAATGTTTGGTGCTTTTGGAAAAAATGTCAGATTCATACTGAAAAGGGCATTAGGTGTACTTTTTGTGCTCAGTAAATTGGTTGGAAGGTGCAGTAAAATTAGGGGGGGAAAGTTAAAAATGGTTTAAATTTGTGATATTGTTGAAATTAAAGTATAATAACAATAATAAAATTAAAAAGGGAAGATAAATCTTTGTCAATAAACATGTATCATAAACATGCAAGAGATGTAAAAATTTAACTGTATATTATAACTAACAGCTGAAATGCAGACCATCAAAGAGAGAGGGAGACTGAGAGATGTAGTGGTCAAGCTACTGAGACAGAAATGTGATAGCAGAGTGCCAATTAGAATTAAAAAATTATATACAAGACCCCACAGAGTTGCAGGACACATTAATCTTTATCATCTGTGTGACACAACGTACACTAGATCCAGCTGGTAATGTTCCTTTCATACCACTAAAACAATCAATCCAGAGATGTGGTCTGGCTGGCAGCCATGTAATATGGGGTTTAAATCCTCTATTTACATGTAATAAAAGTTAAAGGAAGTTACTATTTTTGTAAGTGTATTGTATCTGTAAATGGACAGAAAAAGGCCACAAGGACAATTTACATATGTGGGTCAAATTTGACAGGATGTTGTGCAGCAAGTAAAAAACTGAAATTTAAATGCATTTCCCTTTATTTCAGGCCCAAGAGGTTCACAAGAAACTGAGAGAATGGCTTAGCAAGAATGTATCAGATAAAGTTGCCAGTGAAACTCGCATAGTATATGGTGGCTCTGTAACAGGGGCCAATTGTGTAGAACTAAGCAAGGAACCTGACATTGATGGATTTCTTGTTGGAGGTGCTTCATTGAAACCAGAATTTGTTCAGATAGTCAATGCAAGGAAATAAGTTCATAAATGATTATGACCAAACTTCATAAATATGTAGTATGCTCAAGAATTAATGATCAGGAGTCAAGTTGTTGGTTTATGAAGAGTACACCTTGCACTCTAACACATAAAATGGTAGAAAAATGTTTTAAGTTTCTGAACTGTTGCCAAACAGCTAAATAATATTAAAGAGGTACATACACTTAAAGGTTATTCATATTAGAGTATATACCAGTATATTAGTTATATTAGAAGCTGTGCAAAATTTTCTATTGTCATTGCTCTAGGTATGTCAGTAATTAAACCTTTGCCATTTAAAAGTTAGGAGTCAAGTTATTTTGATATTACTGTGCATAGGCCTACAAAAATCAAGACACTGGCCTTAATGAGTGAGAACAGCAGGTAGATTCAGCTGTCTTTGGCATCTTTATTGTTTGATGAGAATGGGCTGTTTTCTTGTTCTTTTGTATTTGTTGATAGCATTTTGTATAAAATGTCGGTATTCTGTGGGAGCTCTTTGACACAGAACTATTGTAATCTCTAAATTATGTTCATGTTAGTGAACCTCTACACAGTTTTTATAACGTCTCTTATAACTTTGTAAGTTACAAATGTGTACTTTTCTTCTATCAAAATACCATTGTTCAGGCTATCCTAATCTTATTTGTATTAGTGGAAATACTTCATAGTGGCAAATAAAGATAAAATTTTGGTTTTGCCTGTTAGAAAGTAGACATTTGTAATTTGATCTAGTATGTATTTTCCTTAGATTTCCATTAATATATTTTATGCAATCATTTTTGAGTCTGGTAGTGTTTGGAAGGAAATGCACTGCCATATTGACTACTGTGTGTGAAGAAATTGGCTTAATGAAAAGATGAAAAATTTACAGAAATACGTCACTCAGTCAAATATATGAAATACAGAACAAATAGTGTGCTATTGTTTAGTGAAACTTTGTGTATTTACCCTCTAAGGATGGGGAGAGTGAAATTACTTTAGTATGTCCTGGAAGGGCATTTTTAATGACATTCGAGTTTAATACATTTTCATATTCTAAAGTAAGGGAATGTTCTCATTTTGGTTTAAGATAAATAATGTTCTGTTCTTTGGATAGGAAGCTTATGGTACTGCTTGCAACCAATTGAAAGTGGATGAAAATAGAATGTTTATATGACATCTGAAATATCTTCAAATATACCCTGCCCATCTACTCTCTAAATGTTAAATGGTGTGTGCATATGAAGTTTGCTTTGACATTTTGGTGTAACTTTGAGTGTATGTATAGGGATTTATTGAATTATGAAGATGATAATGTGAAGTAAAATTGAAATAAAAGCATGCACATTTTGGCGCTGATCAGTTATTCATCATGACCTAATTAATATCACATGGTGTAGATTACTGCACCCAATTCTTTCTTCGCAGTGATGATGTTTCCCAGCTGACTGAAAACTCAAAATTCTTTTTGTATTAAATAATGGTTTTGCTTCACTCGCAGTTCACTGTATAATTCAAAGTCCTGTGTCTCAAGCAGTTGCCATTCGCTCCTGACATTTTGCAACACTTTCCAGTATTATGCATTGTTGATTCTGCCTGCTGAGACTCATATACAACATTTTTCTCGCTTGTGAAAAACCTTGCATTTACTTCCTTCCCCTTCCATTTTAAGAAATCAGAACTTAAAACACTAAATACATATCACAAACGTGCAATAAACCTTTGTCACTTTACTAGTTCATACAAACCAGATTTGTAATTGTGCATAACAGCACATCACAAAATGTCACCTGATGGAAAGGGGGTACAAAACTATACATGGCCATACATATGTATCTACATAAAAATATTTGCCCTATAAGAATGCAGGCATATGAAAACAAAATATTACACATGTTGGATAAAACTATCAATGATGAAAGGTAAGAACTGATTTTTTTATCTGTAATTGTGCAATTTCTTAAAGAAATTGGTAGCACACCTGAAACCTGATGGTGGCATACCAACTGCATAACACTGACCAACAGCACTATTACTAATTCACCCCCCTAGCAGCTGAACATTGTGCATGGTCATCTGCGGATGCACATTCCTAACAGAAACCAACATAACCAAATTTGACAAACTCTGCCCCCGAACTGCTAAACACTGCATTGACATCTGTGTATGCGTGTCACTAACTTAACCTAAGATAACCAAATTCTACTAAGATTTCTGTCTTCTGGGTTGTCGCGCCATGTAGTCTGGTCGATGCACCACTGTGAAAACCTTAAATCTTACAAATTCTACTACCTCAGACCTGTAGCTGCTGAACCTTTGTGTTACATGTTATTGAATGATTGATTGCAACTGACAACTACAGAGAGCATGGGCCATCCCTTGCCACTGCTATTACATTTGCAGTCCAGAAATGTAGTTGTTCCAAAGAGTAGTATTGGTAGGAATGAGCTGGACATGAAGTCTGGATAGGGAAATAAATACATACAAAATCTTTGGGGAACTAAAATGAAGTTATATTCAAATGGGCCATACAGAAATAAGTTGTAAGGATCTGAAGTGACCAGTAGCAGGCATTTGTATTAGTGGCATGGGACTTGAGGTTCCTTACCAGTGTTAGGTTAGGTTAAATTTTATCAGACGTTCTCTCTGTAAGGACCCATACATTCCTTCATAAATAGAACTATTTTTCATGAAAAGGTTACAACATTTTGATTCCACACATATGTAATGATGTATCAATTACAAAGTTTATGTAGACAAAGTGAGAAATTGTAGAATGAGTGCAAAGAGAAAGTTGGAGGTGATATGGAAGGAAGCAGTCATGGTTTAATTGAGATTTAATCAGAATATATTCTTAGAATTGGGGGGAAAAGTCAGAAATTTATTATGCCAACTTAGATTTGAACAAGGCACCTCCAGAATTGAAGGTTGTGCTCAATCATTGAGTCAAATATTCCTGAATTTTGTTATATTATCAGCTTTTTTCTGTACTTATGCCAATGAGTTGAATACATGTGAAAACAAGTATTATAATCATATCATCAAGAAAAACTGTATTGAACCGTATATTTGTATCACAAAAATTATGGAATTAATATTTTATGGCTTTTATCACCTTACTTCATACTGCAAGCACCACCTACTTCAGCTTGATGCTCTTGACAACGCCAATCTTGATTCCCGAAATCTCTCCTCCATATTTTTCAACTTCTTTTCTAGGTTCTCGCACCTGTAGTTCACAAATTAACCCACATGTAAGAGATTCTGATTTATATTTTGAAAAATGTAGGCTACAGAGCACACACTTGGGTTACTGGCTAAAGTTTGAATTTAAATGTTACATGTTTCATTACAATAAAAAAATATCAACTCACCTGCCCTTTCCTGCGTATCTTGGCTTTACGGAACTTATTGCGGTGCTTAACACGTGGGTTCCGTTGCTCTTTTTTGCGATGTGGTGTCAGGCCCTTGTTCTTCGCAATCTGATATGTGATTCCTCGCTTCCCATCCTCCTTCATTTCTTCATCTACATCTTTTGTTTCTTCTGAATCACTTCCACCTGTTCAAGAAGGAAGGTTGTGAGACAGCTCCACAGCTAGATGAGATTAGTTAATATGAGAGAACATCAACAGTTTAAAGTAATTCAACAGTGTCGACAAATTCTTCTAGTTACAGTTATTCATTACATTTTCAATGTGAATTAAAAAAGAGAGTAGTATAATTTGTCCCTAACAGGAAATAATTCTGCTTGAATAGTCTCAATAATTTTTCATGGAAGGAAGATTTTTTTGTACTACTTTTTACCATAAAAATTTCAAAAACATAAATCTTCATATAATCACATAATAATGGTCTTACTGCAAAGTATAATGGTACAAGCATTGCAATGCTGTTTAAACAACGTAATCTGATGGAGGCAGACTTAGCACAACTTGTCCTATCAGCTCAAACAGGTCACTTGCAGTGAAATGGTTATGTCAATGAAACGTTAACATTTCAAACTGTTAACATGTGCCTTCTTTTAATCTCCTGAAATTAACACATATTTCATGAGTATTAATAAGCATTAAAATATTATTTTGGCAAATATAATTACAACAGCATTACCAGAAATATCACTGTTCAACCCAGCATTGCCATTCTTTTCTGCAAAAGCATCCTTGGCTGGCAGTTTGATCAGACTGTCATTACTGTTGGCCTCCTCCTTCAAATGGGAAAGAAACTTCAGCAGTTTCTTCTTAGGCGCTCTAAAACAAATTACATATGAAGTGAAACAGTCTGTAACATGATTACAACTAACAGGTACTGATCTGTTCCTTTATAATGGCCCACCACTGGCACATAAAGGGAAGGAAGATATAAATATTGGGGAAATGAAAAAAATTCTGATGTTGAAGAAGCAGTGGCAGAACAGCTACAGATCTAGTGGAAAACATTAACCTTTCATTACTGTAAGACATGATACCAAAAAACTGAATGTCGCGTTGAGTGCTTAGCATTCCTGCCCTGTATTCAGGAGGTACCAGGTTCAACTCCAGGCTCAGAGACCGGCTATCTTGACTGAGGTTTTCAGTAGATTTTGTCAGTCCCTCAAGGCAAATACCAGGACAGTACCTTAAATTATACCACAATATTATCCTTCCACATCCTTTCCAATTCATTATTCACTATCATCCTCTCATCCAATGCTATATAGTCTGAATTATTGAAAAAGCATTGTTAAATAAACTATAAATAAATAAAGATACAAAAAAAGGATTATGCAGGATTTTTACAGCTCATCCACTATAATTTCCAAATGTAAATGAATTATTTCTATTTAATTCAAATTCACTATACCGATAATTCGTACAGGTGGCATAACAAGAACTCAAGAACTGACATTTTCATTGTTGCTAGTAATACCAATCTAAAATCTCGAAACCTAACCCGCCTCACACTCAGCTATTACCAAACTGTGGTCAGACTAAAATGAGTACACAATGCATGAAATAACAGATCAATAGAACATGACAAATATAATATGGACCCCATCCTGAACCAATTCAGTTCATACCCACATCAAATGTTTCTTTAATATTTATTTTGATAATATCTTCCCATCTCCATCTTAGTCTTCCAAGTAGTTCCCCCTTCAAAGTTTTGCAAGTGTGTCCTGGTTTCCAAACTCAACTAAATGTGTGTCTCCTTCAATTAATTAAGGTAAGGATAAGCATATAAATCACATAATTTTCATTACAGTATCTAATTTAATCCATTTCTTATTTATAACACTGCCATTTAGGTCCAAATAATTTCCTTAACACTTTACTTTGAAGCACCAGGAATTTAAGCTCTGCCCATTGAGTAAGAGACAATAATTCACAACACAAAATCACCAAATACTACAGTCAAATGAATACCACTCCTGCTTCATATTCAAAAAGTCCTAGGTACAAATTCTGACCCAAAGACCAGCTATACTGACTGAAGTTTTGCAAGATTTTCTCAGTCACTCCAAAAAGTTTGTGACAGCACACAAAATAAGAACATGAGCAATTCCTTCCAAATCCTTTCCAATTCATTATTCATTAATCATCCTATCATTTGACACTACAGGCCTATAGTCTAGGAAGAAGAAGAATATGAAAAAGAGCAAATTATTTTTATATAACTTTCATATCAGCAGTCTTGTAAAGAAGTTTAATATTTCCTTAACTGAATAATACCAAACACTTTTGGAATTTCTTTTAAACTCAATCTTTATAATTTCATTATGAACCTCATTGCTGTACTCAAGTACCTCAATTCCATCAAATGATTTGTAAGCTGTATGTATAGATTAGCTGCAGTCTTTAATTTCATCCTAATGTAGTAAATTTTGCGACAGATGAGACTAGATAAAGATAAATATAGGGAACACTTGTATTGTGCTACTATGGCAGCAATTGACTCACTTTGTCTTTCCCAGATGATTTGTCTTCTCGCTGGTTACTGGTGTGATCTCATCTCCATTATGCACCAGTTCCAAGATGGACTCTAACTGTGGAGTCATTACCTCATCCACTGGTTTCAGCTGTTTGAGCAGCTGTCGATATTGGTACAGCCTGTGCACTATTGGATGTGACTGAACTGCTATTCGCTTAGTCTTCAGAAGCAAGTAGAATGCAATGTTGGTACAATAACTGTAAAATATATTTGCAGATGCATGGGCTAATTTAAATATACAAACTGGATCACCAGACTTTAAGAGGTTAAATAGATGCTACCAATAACCGCAATAAGTGTACAGTCACAACTTACTTCAGCACAAGATGGTACTTGGTTTGAACATAGCTATCAGCTTGTGATGCTGGTATCTTCCCACTCTTGATGAGGTTCAGGATGGGCTCAATCTTCTGCTGAAGCTCTGTCATATTTGCTGGAAAGAAAAGAGTAATAAATTAATTCCAACAACTGACCCCAACTGACTGGTCATAATGGATTACATACAATCCTTTTTTTCAAACAAAGAAAATCTTGACACTCTAGCATTATCTTTGGCGTGGATCTATGTATGCTAGATGCTGCTTGCTACAAAAATTCCCAGCCTTTATGGAACCAGAAGATTCAATACTATATTTACAACTGTGTGCTATTGGACCCTATCCTGAGCTAGGTGAATCTACTCCATATCCTTACATCCTATTTCTCACAAATGCATCTTAACAGTATTATACAGGAGAGGCCGCCATTGGCACAATGCCCATACCAGATTTCATCAAAATCAGTCCAACATGAAATATGCAAAGAGACATACATAATCATCCCTATATGAATTAAATGTTTGCACAACATGCAAAGAATGCAAACAACACTTATACATGACTTAACCATCTAATCACTACTGAATTATAATAATGATAATAATAATAATAATTCATTTACATTCCATGGATCCATAAGACAGTCAGATGACAATAGGATGTGGAAAAAGTCATAATAATAATAATACAATACATATTACAAAGTACAATTCAAACTATTATATAAATTTCACATAATACAAAACAAAGTATTCACCTAGAGAAATGATAAGCTACAAATAGATCTACCTAGTACACAAGAAAAAATTATCATTTATTTGTAAACAACATAAATTCATTGACAGAGGGAAAGGAGTGTGTAATTAAGTATCTTTTTAATTCTACCTTAAATTGCTCCTTCTTATTTACAAGACTTGTGAGATTTGATGGTAGACTGTTGAAAATTTTGATTCCTGCATAATATGCACTCTTCTGAAAGCATGAGAGGTTGGCAATTGGTCTATGAAGCTGATTTTTATTCCTTGTGTTGACACGGTGTATAGCAGAATTAGTTTGAAAGAGTTCTTGGTTATTTACAATAAAGTTCATTAACAAGAATATGTATTCACAAGGTAGAGCTAAGATCTCTAATCTCTTAAATAGACTTCTACATGAATTTCTAGGTTTTACACCAGCCAATAATCTAATAATTTTCTTTTGTAAAGTGAATATTTTTTTACTGTTTGATGAATTTCCCCAAAAAATTATTCCATACTTCATTAAAGAGTGAAAATAGGCAAAATATACTGATCTGAGTGTGTCAGTGTTGCTAACATGCAACAGAGATCTAACTGCATAACATGCGCCACTTAACTTAGGTATCAGTTTATCAATATGATTTGTCCAATTTAGGTGATTATCAATTTGCAAACCAAGAATTTTGTGTTTATTGACTCTTGTATATACTTCCCATTATAACTAATACTTAAAGCAAGCTGTGGTGAGTTATTTGTTATAAATTTTATTATATTCGTTTTATCTAGATTTAGGGTCAGCTTGTTAGCAGTAAACCATTTACTCATATGAGACAGAACTATGTTTGATGTTGAACAGAAATCATCAAAATTTTTATTAGAAATTATGACACTTGTGTCATCAGCAAATATTATATATTGTAACTTCCCACAGACAAACATTACCTTTGAAATCCTCTACAAGGCCAAAAAACTCTGGACTCTCTTTCCGGAGCAGAACCAATTTCTGTCTTTTGCTCAGTTTCCTGAGATCTGTCTTTATCACCTCCTCCTCAGCCTCTTTATCTTTCTGGAGGGGTTCCTGAACAGAGAGAAAAATATTCAATTTACAATGTTCTGCAGGTTGATATTTCATATGGCAGAAAGGGACCAACATGATGACAATGATCTTCAATGTTGGATATGCACTTATGAAATTAACATGAGAAATTGTTAATTAACAAATAAAGGGTTACATTGTGAGGAGTCAAATAAGCTACGGCAAAGACAGCTAGAAGAAATAAGAAAAATGGTAAATGTTGGTTAGCTACTTCCCTTCTTGTCCAAATTAAACTGGGTTTAAAATTTTGTTCTAAGTATATTTTTCCAAGTTAACTCATAGCAGTTGAAACTTATGGCTATAAACCAGTTCCCTAAAATCTTTTGTTCTTGCAATAATTTGAGCTGCTTCTTGTTGGATAGAACCAGTGTACACTGCTCAATGTTCAGTACTCACCGACAGATGCTATCTTTGGCAGATTTCTTTTATACTCCTTTGTTTTCTTTCTTTAAATTTATTTTATATTATATATTTACTTCATTAGTTTCCGTACGTACTTCTGGTCTCAGATGTGATATGCAAAGTATAGTATTGGCTTATTGTTACTTTCAAGTTGTTACAATTATTTTGTGATTATAGAACATGAAAGCAACTCTGACAATTATGATTAAAGGGTAAAAGACACCTGTTGATGAGTAAATGATTGATATTTCCAAGTCAGAAGAATTACAGATTTAAACAGTTCCATTGACATACAAGTTCTACAATGGATTTAAGTCATTCAGGTCTACCACACAGTTTGAAACATCTAAGCAGAGCCCAAGATAACTAACTCAGTATAATGATAAAGATAACGATGTTGATCTGGGTTGCAATGCCATGTAGACTTGCAGGCAGATACCAAAATTGTGGAGAAACAGCCTTAAAGAAAGAAACAAGATGTTTCTCCAAAATACTAATATCTACCTACAAGTCTACATGGCATCACAACCCAGATTACTTTTCATTTCACCACCATAAGGAACTTAATCTCAAATAATAAAGCTGTTTGTATGCAGGAAATTTTTCTGCACATAATGGATTTTGAAACAAATTACTCACCTGCATTACTTTATTTGTGTTCAAGATCACAGAATTTAACTAAAACAATATACTTCTTCTGGCACCACATTCAGAAAAAAATGTGTAAAGCTAGTGAATACAACAGAAATAAAGTGAAATAAAGTGTAGTGAACTATAATGACAACTACCACAGAATACCTTTGCAAACATATCAAGTAAGAAGTCCCCTTCATCCAGCTGTTCCACCAGTCTCTTCTGAATGGCTCTGGCTTCCTCCTCTTCACGTTCTGCAGCTTCAACATCTTTCTCATCAAAACCTGCAAGAAAAAGAATTGGAAACAGAAGTTACACACATTTTAATCCATGAGAATTTAAATAAGTACAACACAATCATATTACTGTCACATTCAACTTTACACATCATCAGATTCTTAATTTCATACTGAATCATAATTTCAGTACACAGGAATCCTTCACTGTTATGCTAATACATGTAGAAGTAATTAAATACTAGTGTATAATAATTTTAAAAATTGTTCATAGTTTATTACTCAGAAATCTGAATTTATATAATGAAAAAATGTATTGGTGTTCTGTTCAGAGGCACTGACAATACTTAGCAATCATATACCTCCATAATCTTGATCAACATAGTCTGTATTATAAAAGTTTCTTCTCTTCTGCCCCCAGGCTCTGACATCTGGCAGGCCATTGCTGTCATCATCCTGCCCCTCAATGTCACTGTCAGACATCTTCTCACCATCTCCATCACTACTGTCATCACAGGGAAGTCCATATACTTCTTCCTAACAAGAAATTCAAAATCCTTTGCTAAAAATAATGATAAGTTTTACTGCAACTGAAAATGCTTAAGAGGAGCTGCAATAAATCAGTCTGTATAGTGACTGGCTATGGACTGGACGATTGGAATTTGACAGGACTGAGGATTTTTCCTCTAGCCTCTGTGTCCACACCAGCTCTGGAGCCCACCCAGCCTCCTATCCAATGGGTACTTGGATCCTTCCCCAGGGGTAAAGTGTGGACAGGGTGTGACACTAAATAGTGCCAAGGTTAAGAATGAGTTAGAACTATACCACCTCTCCCCCAAGCACTTACATGGCATATAGTGGGACAGCTTTAATTTTATGTTATATTATCCATTCACACTTACTTGAAACCAGATGCAAACAAAGCCACATGCTTCACTGGCAATTCTATTGGTTCTTAGCTCAGAAACACTAATGTAAGCCATGAACCAGTCCCATTTTTTAAGATACAGATCTACTATGAATCATTTGTAAGGCATGCAAAACAAATAAAACTGATTACTGTGACTGACAATGTGGGAGTTGAATGGTCTCAATGATAATGTCAATGACCAATTAGTATTCAACATCAGTGATGATAAGATCTCCAACAACAATAATAGACTCGTCTGTCAGGATCTAACACTTGACATCAAAGAAATTCCACTATTAAAATAGCATAATTGATGTATATTTTTTATTGTTTTATAGTGCAGTGTGTGTCTAAACAGGGGGACAGGGGATGACATTACAGCTCATAACTGATTGCATTGTGCTGTACTCACGGTGCATACCAGTCAAAAAAGATTATTGCAGATATCTCTAAAATGGTTGCCCTTGGTGGACTAGTGGTTAGTGTGCTCATCACTGGACCCATGGTTATCAGGTTCAAACCCGGTCAAGGTCAATGGATTCTTAAGGGTGATAAAAATCTGTAGCACAACTTCCTTCGGAGAGGAAGAAAAACCGGCAGTCCAATGTCATAAATTTACGGCAAGTAGTTTTGTAAGAGGAGGCTAGGGCTCGATTTTGGGCTGTTACGCCATAGTAGTAGTAGTAGTAGTAGTAGTTTTGTAAGCAAAAGTCAGCAGCCATTTCTCACCTATGTCTCTCCTGATTAGAGCCTCAAATTTCAATAACATATAAAAGAAAGTATTAAAATGTGAGGTTAACTCCAATACCTCTGATAGTAATTTGATGACAGTTGGCCTGGGGATATACAGGTTAACATGTTTTTATAATACTGTTCACTTACATCACATCACATTTTATTTCAAAGCTTGGGAGGGGCATTTCAAGCCGTCATTCAAGTCAAAGTCATTATGTAAAAGTAAACAAACTGTTCTTTACATCACAGGTTAGGTCACCCACTAAACCAAAATATGCTTAGCCATAGTACACAAGAATTAAATAACCCAATGAAATGGAACCAAAAAATTGTTATTCCGAAAAAAACTGCATTTTAGATTTGAACAGAGTAGCTCAAGAACTTGAACTAACCTCACTTTCTTCAATATCTGAATTCTTCCATTTTCTCACATCCTCTAATAATATTTTATCCGTATCTGAATATTCATCATTTGAATCTGACGGGACGTATGTGATACCTTCCATTTCTTTTAACCTAGAACTGCAACACTTGCGATGTCTCCCAGTCACGCAACGTAACACATATAACACATGTAGCTTACTAAATGTTCACAAGATGGAAGAACGCGGCAGGTGTTGTCATCTGCGTTCAGTGCTGGTAATTTAAAGAGCCGTCGCGAAATAGGAGGACTATTCAGTCGTTATTCTCCTCGTACAGACAATAACAATCCATCCTGGATAATTACTTGTATACTGCGTATAGTGTAGTGTCTATGAGCTATTAATTTTATATTGCACAGCTTGATGTGTGTACAGATCAGATTTGCGATTTTATTAAAGTGCGCTCACCTAATTTAGGTCGATTTCAAATAAACGAGAATTGATTGCTAGCCGATTGAAAGTTGACAATGAAGGGGTTGTTATGGTACCTGTGTATGATTGAGAGGGGTGAAGGGATTTCATTTTTCTATTTATGCGATTTCACCGTCTGCAATGTTTCTTTGGAACACAACTGTCGCATCGGGAAGCACCTGTACTGGGAAATTTAGATGGCATCTTCAAGGATATTTTTACGCCAATATACCATTTCGTACGCTAAAAGTGGATAAGAAAACATCCGTTCCGAGTGTGTTGTAAACATTAATAGTATTTTAAAGGGGTTGGCGCATTGAGAAGAACGTCGACTCGCACGTTTTAATTATTGGTGTCACCAGTGCCCTAATCAGTTTTTCATTCGTTTCATGAAGACTGAATTAAAACCACTTGGCAAGTAGGCCTACTTCAGCTACTCGTCTGTTACGTACTTATCTATTATGTTGTGACAATAGTAATGGTCAT
The DNA here is from genome assembly GCF_977971745.1 of Zootermopsis nevadensis. Classification (NCBI taxonomy): domain Eukaryota; kingdom Metazoa; phylum Arthropoda; class Insecta; order Blattodea; family Termopsidae; genus Zootermopsis; species Zootermopsis nevadensis. The sequence goes on along the minus strand of NW_028259192.1, from coordinate 18,770,432 downwards.
CTTGTGGTTAAGGGACGGAAATTTAAGAGTTCCTTCTCGCCAATATACTGCATAGTTATCAAAGTCGAATGCTAATAACTGGTGTTCCGCTGGCCACCAAATGAAGTTTCTGCGCATTAAGGCCTAATTGCTACAGGCAATTTATTTATATCTATATTGGATGAGATAGTTTGCTGAAAAGAATTTTAATTTTACGCGCACAACAAGAAATCCTGTATCTTCTAGAAGCCTGGCTGTACAAATGGACATTAATTATTGTTATTGGGCCATTTGAACTGTAATAGGTTACCACGATATGACAGTTTCAGTCCACCCATTATTACTCTTCAAAATTTGTTTTTAGGACGAATGATCTTACAGAATGCAATGTGTGTTTTAATCAATTCTCAATCTTTTATATAACCACCTGCTTTCTAAATCAATTAGAAGCAAAATATGTAGACTTTTACTTAGTTTATTATTTTGTATGGTTTGTCACACTGAAGGAGTGATAAAGTCAGAAAATATTCAAAACAGTTTTATGAAGACTGTTTGGACATAAGGCATGTGAACAAACGCGATCGAAAATCGGAGCAAAATTGTTCATATAATTAAAAGGGATATGGATATGTATTCATTTTACAACTTTGTTGTTTCTTTATTCATACATTGCGAAAAGAAGTTTTGGATTTTTGACGTAAATACGTCTATATGGAAGGGTCAGTGTCATTCCGCAAAAAAGTGTAAGAAAAATGTGAAAGATGGTTACCTAGGAAACGTCGTGTTTACTCGGCATTGTTGTTACCTAGGAAACGTCATCTGTTTACTCAGCATTGTTGTTACCAAGGAAACATCATTTGTTTACTCAGCATTGTTGTTACCTAGGAAATATCATTTGTTTACTCACATTGTTGTTACCTAGGAAACGTTACATTTCATTGCATTACATTTCATTATATTACATTTCATTACAGTACATTTCATTACATTACTTTACATTACATTCATCTACCACAGACCCAATTTAAGCGTAACTAATTCAAGTTAAATAAGCAATGTCTTAATCAAACTTTACTCAATTGTAAAGCATGTATAAAGGAAATATTTAAAATAAAGCCAATATATAAACTTCGTTTCCGTATAGACGTATTTACGTCAAATTCTCCGGAACCGTAGTTCCACTGTCAACTTTTTACTATATTTACTATACGTGAGGACACGTATATAAGACAATGCCAGTGGTGGTCTTTACGAACCAACGAAGTGAAATTTTTTAATTCTTAAATTGTCTACCCCAGGTATTTCAGGCTGACCAACGTCGCAAACATTTTGCCGGCAGTTTCTATTGTGCTGCTCTCTATTAATAAATTGGTGGTGTTAGTTTGCTTGACGGGTTCGTGCACGTGAAGGAGTTTGTCATCGAGAGGAAAACGTCTACAATTATAAAACCTGCCGAAGGTATATTTGTTTTAAATACTGCCCTTCCTGAAGAAGACTGCATAACTTAGGGGGTACTTTGCGCAAAGAGTCTTTTGCAAGGCTCAAACTTTGTTTCCACAATGACCTAATTTTACGTGGTTCATGCAATTTGTTTCAAATATCATATCAAATGTAAATAGGAAATAATGATATTATGCGCCCAGAATACTATTATTTAGGGACACACATTTGTGCGATTGGTAGAACATATTAGGCTAATGTATAGAATTAGTTTAGGTTATAAAAGCAATAATTTATGTGATTACAAATCTGTCCGCCTCGGAATGTACACCTTTGTAACAAATGGGACGAATGTTCAACGGAAAAGAAAAACAATTGTTGCATTATGTTTAGTTGGAGCCTAATTTTGCGATGTATGTTACCGTATTTTATATCAAATACATCCAATACACTAGAGCCTACTTGTTTTGATGTGATTGCTGTTGAAAAGTTATAAATTGCCAGATACTGATCAAAGTCTGGCAGAATTGATCCAAGAAGGAGGTAACATATTACACTATGTTATCCGTAAACTTATTAATCCTGTTTGGAATATGAAAGAATTGCCAGATAAGTGGAAGAAATCTGTTTTTGTTCTTGTCTATAATGAGGGCAGTAAAACTGCCTAGTAATTATTAAGGAATATTACTTTCATTACTTATGTTCAAGATATCATTTGATATTTTCTCAATATTAACTCTGTGTATATTTCAAAACAACAACTGCATAGATATTCTGCATTTATCAGATCATGAAGTAAAAATGGGAGTACAGTGGACGAGTACATTAGATATTATAGACCTCAAGAAAGTTTATAATTCAATTATGAGAGAAGTATTGTTTGCATTATTTGCTTGCATTCCTTGTTTGTCTGTAAAAAGTTGACATACACACATTGAAGTTCATGGGAAATAGAGAAAATCTCCATTTAGATATTTTCTTTCAGTTTTTGAAATTTGTGAGGGTGTAATTCATACATTCATTTGCTTAATTTTGAAACCCTGGGTTTTTGTACTTTTTTTCCCCCAGGGAGTATGTTCAATCATAGCACCTATTTCATCCAGTTTCTCTTCAGTGACCAATCAGGGCCCCCCCCCCCCCCCCCCCCCCCCAATACACTCCTGTTTTTCTTTATTTGTCTGTATATTTGTATGGATCAGTAACATCTGAAATTTATGCTGGAATCTACGTACTTTTCTTGTTGAACCACATTTCACATAGGTATTGTGCATAAATATTTATTGTTACATTTTGTATTTGAAATGTGGCATTTTAAAACAGGAAATAATAATATGACTGAGTGAATGACTGCTTATCACGCCAGTCAAGTGCAGTGGCAGGAGTTAAAGGAACTCAGGAATTGTGTGATCTAGGATTTGGTTTGCTACTGACTTCACTTTATAAGGGTAGCTAATAAATCCTTAAAAATATGTGCAGGGTTTAGTTGTTTTGGAACAGCTGTAAAAATCAAAATTTAATTCATAAAGAAATTCAGAGCAGTTTCAATTTGGGGAATGCTTGCTGCCATGCAGTTCAGAATATTTTGTCCTCATGGATGCTGTCGGGAAAAATAAAGACTACATTAAACTACTATAATTTTGATAATATAATAGTCAAATAAATTAAGATATAAAATACTATAATTTTATCTCTTGTTTTGTATGGGTTAAGGGAAGAACACAAATTATGGATAAAATTAATGATAATTAGATGGGCAGGGCATGCAGCATGCATGTGAGTGACAATAGATGTGTATAGAATTTTGTTGGAAAGCTTAGAGAGAAGAACCACTTGGAAAGCCATGGTATAAGTAGGATAGTAGAATGAAAATTGGATGGAAAGATGTTGACTAGATTAATTTGGCTCAGGAGATGGTCCTATTCTGGTCTCTTGTTAACACAGTAATGAACCTTCTGGTTCCATAAAAGGCAGGGAATTTCCTGGCTAGCTGAGCAATTATCGGATTTTTAAGAGAGACTTTTACTTGTTTACTCAGTTTAAATTTACATGAATATGTGTTTTTATATCATGCTGATAATTCATTTGAGATATGTAGCAATATGCTAATACTTGGCTAAGGGTTAATAACATGTAGTAAACACATTTCAGTTTGAAATTCTATGATATATCTGCAGCCACCAGAATGCCGTCAGATGCCAAGAAGAAGCAGCAGCAGAAGAAAAAGGAAGCAGCGAAGGCAAGACAGGCTGGTCGCAAAGCTACTGGAGGCAACAAAACTGAGAATGGTTCAGCTGAGAAGGAACACAGCCCTGCTCCTGATCAGCCAGAAGTGAATGGTACTGGAGAGAATGGAACAGACATCAGTATAGAAGGTGAACCCGTGATTGTTTTTTTCCAGGATTGTCACCTACACAACTGATACAGAGTTAAAGATCAAACATTTGGAGTGGGCCACTTTTGTAACAAGATTTTTTGCTTCCATGTTCTTTGAAAACCTTAACATTGTTTATTGTAGTGTAGTGAACACAATGAATAGTTATTTTCAATATATAATATTTTTGGTGGATTTTAACCAGAAATTATATTTTTTACTGTTGTGATGTCATCTAAAATGTTATTAAAAGAGAAGAAAGAGGACTGAACGTCTTATCTTAAATGTCACAGTCTTTAATCTTGTATGTTCGTCTGTGTACTTTTTCAGTGTTGTATTATCCTTGTTGCTGCCGTGAGGTTATGTTTTATGTTGCTTATAAAGGCATACCTGGTTTTATTGCAATTCGCAGATATTGCGTTTTGACGTAAATACGTCTATAAGGAAGGATCATTCGGCAAAAAAGTGTAACGAAAAACGGGAACGAAAAAGTGTAAGATGGTTACATAGGAAACATCATCTGTTTATCAACAAATAAACAACAATGGTTACCTAGGAAACGTCATCTGTTTATGAACAAATAAACAAAAATTGTTACCTAGGAAACTTCATCTGTTTATTGTTACCTCTGAAACGTTAACTGTTTACTCAACATTATTGTTACGTAGGAAACGTTACTTCACATTGTATTACATTACTTTCGTTATTGCGGCAAGAGCTGAGCTGTGATTCTCTTGTACAAGAAGTGCGTCGTAGAGTAGATAATTTTGTGCTGGTAATGTAAAGTAATGTACCTTACATTACATTACTTTACATTACATTCAGCTACCACAGAGCCATCTTAAGCGTAACTAATTCAAGTTGATTAAGCAATGTCTTAATCAAACTTATCTCAATTGTAAAGCATATATAAAGGAAATATTTAGAATAAAACCAATACATAAACTTCCTTTCCGTATAGACGTATTTACGTCAAATTCTCCGGAACCGTGGTTCCACTGACAACTTTTTTTACAAACTGAAGGTTTGTGGCAACCCTGCATTGAGCAAGTCTATCAGCGCCATTTTAAAAACATCATGTGCTCACTTCGTGTCTCTGTGTCACATTATTTAGCAATAAAGTATTTTTTATTAAGGTATGTACATTGTTTTTTTAGATATAATGCTATTGCACACTTAATAGACTACAAACATAACTTTTATATGCACTGGGAAACCAAAAAAAATTGTGTGACTTGCTTTATTGTGGTGGTCTGGAACCGAACCCGCAATATCTCCGAGGTATACCTGTATTACTTTTAGAAATAGTATTCATATGTTTTCACTTAATTGGTTAATGGGTACCACTTAATAACTTCTAGCTATGCACTAGGAAGCATTCCACATAGTCCAAATCTTCATATTACTTGTGATTGTAGTTGGGGCTATTTTTGTTAAAATTTACAGGTTCTGGTAGGAATACTGTGCATTATAATGATTGGGATGTTATGTGTTATACAGAGGCATTGTGCAGGAAACTGGAGGCAGACGCAAAGTTGAATGCAGAGGCTCGTGCTTGCACTGGAAGCTTAGCAGTCCATCCTCGGAGTCGGGATGTCAAGATTGACAACCTCTCTATCTCATTTCATGGCCATGAACTGCTCCAGGACACTACACTCGAGTTGAATTGTGGACGACGATATGGTCTCTTGGGGCTTAATGGCTCTGGTGAGCATCTGTTTCAATGTAGAGGATTGGCAGGTTCAGTAAGTTTGTATCAAGGGCAGTGAGTTATTTAAAATAACAATTATCATAGTCAGGGGTCAAGGATTGGGCTTAAATTTGTTCTGGCTTTAAAAATGGTTCTGGCCATCTATTCGTTGGTCTGCCACTTTTCAGTTATGATATTCTCATGCCTGTGTTGGTAAATGATATTGCTCCATATGTTCTATGTGCAAGAGCCAGTGATTAGTGTTGAATATTGTCATTTAAGTTAGCAGTTTCCTTTTATTTCCTTATATCCTTAATCCCCTTTGTATCTAAGATAATATCCCACCACAGATTTAAGAATTTTATCTTGACTGTCTTTGTCAGATTTTGGTCTCTCTGTGATGTCATGTTTTTCTGACCAATATAGACAGTAACATTCCTTATTATTCTGAAAGAATAGAATTTATTTATGTGGAACCCTGTTGGTGGGTTATGTTGAGCTGCTTGTCCTATTTCAACTGCAAGATGTAAGTATTATACACACACATTGACTGATTGGGGTAAAACTGCATACAATTCATGTTGTTAAACTCTTTATGCATCTTAGCCCTTTAAATGCCACCAGTAACTACATGTACCACCTGATTTAAGAATCATTAATTATGCCTTTTGTCCATAGGGTGTTACTGGTATTATGTGATTCTCAGAATGCACAGTGTTAATAATTTTATCTTTGTAACAGATGCATTGTGATATTTTTAGGTTAAAACTGAATATTAAAATATTTAGATGAACTTTGGCCTCAGAGGTTTAATTTCCTGTCATTAAACTTACCATCTTGCTGACAACTGGACTTCATGAGGTGGGATGATGTTGAAGACAGAGAAATTCCAGAATTTTTACTCTGTGTATGTGTCAGAAAGGAGAGAAATAAAATAAGCTTTCTACACAGCAAACATGATAATTCATTTACATCATATGATTGCAGGCAAATCAACTTTACTGTCTGTGCTTGGCAACCGTGAAGTACCAATCCCAGAGCACATTGACATCTTTCACCTCACTAGAGAGATGCCTGCATCTGACAAGACTGCTCTGAAGTGTGTTATGGAAGTGGATGAGGAGAGAATTCGACTAGAGAAGCTTGCAGAAGAACTTGTCTCCTGTGATGATGATGGTAAGCGTGATGGGTTCTTGCTTTACAGTCCCAAAATCCATGAAATGTGAGCACTAAATTGTTAATTCTTATCTTTCTTGTAGTCTTTTACTACAGTGAAACCTCTATCCATCGTTCCCGGATGCATCGTCCGTTTTGTTCGGTCCCGAATACATCCCATATAAAATAATGTTACATTTTCCCGCTTCTATCGTTCCTCGAACTATCGTTTTATGGCATCGATCGTTCAAAAATCTTAGTCCCGTCCCACAATTTTCCCGCAATGATCGTTTCTGAGAATTTAAAATGCTGGGTTTTGAGATAAATTAATACTGAAAGACGCACAATGTTTTTGGAATACACAGTAGCGGTAACCTGTTATGTCGCCCAACCAGCACATTCTTTTGGAATGAGGGTCAGCGGTGCAGGGGTGATAGTTGGAGTGAATGGCGGTGCTCATTGTCAGAAATTTTACGATTTTAATTAGGGTGCAATCATATTTCGTTCCAGTGATGCCAGATGGCATGTGCAGTGTGAATTTCTTCACAAATGCTTTTATTACAAGTACAAAGGAAAGGCTGGCGGCACTTTTCATTCTTCTGGTTCATCTCGTTTCCAGCGGTTCAGGGTCTGGTACTGTTATTTGCAGTGAACAAATAAAATAAAAAATATGCCTAATAATCCTAAACTTATGCTTGGTAGAGTTCAAGTTGCTTTTCAATATTTACCTAGTGTTTTCTGTTTTTTCCCATGTAAGTGAATGTGCTGAATGAAATCCTTCTTTATAGAATCACAGGAGCAGTTAATGGATGTTTATGAGCGTTTGGACGACATCAGTGCTGATACAGCAGAGGCACGTGCTGCCTGGATCCTACATGGTCTGGGATTCACCAAGGAGATGCAAGCTAAGAAAACCAAGGACTTCTCAGGTAAGTGTCAAATTATATTTAATGCTCTGACAGAACTAGCTAATGTTGCATTCACTTTGTAAATGCAACTAACAGAGTGCTTGAAACTGAATTGAGGTGGAAAAAGAAAAGCATCGAAGTTGACAGATTCTCAAATCTGAGACCTTTCTCACAGAAAGCCAGCACCTAATTGATAGGTCAGTATATCCTTATATGTTATTTACCTGTTTTTCAGATCTTTTATTTTTCCTATCTTAACTTTCCTTCTATGAGAGATGGTATATTGTGAATATGTGTGGTTGAGTGTTTTCTGAAAGTCAAGCAAGTTTGAAATATTTAGTGTATTAATGTTTGCAGGTGGTTGGCGCATGCGTATTGCACTTGCTCGAGCTCTGTATGTGACACCCCATCTTCTGCTACTAGATGAACCCACAAACCACTTGGATCTGGATGCTTGTGTGTGGTTGGAAGAGGAGTTAAAAACGTATGTTTCTTTCAGTTCGTATAGTTGACTAATAAAATCATTCATACACATATTTACTCATGTAATGTCTTCTTTCATACAATATCCCCCTGCCACCTTTGTGGGAAGGCAATATATATATGCTTCTCCCCATATTTTGTCATTGTTCAGTTTTTGTCACTAGGAAGAACTCAGTTCAATTCTGTCCCTTACAGTCGTACAAAAGGCAAGGAAGTCACACTAACTTTATAAAAATAGCCTTTACTTTCCTTTAGACAACTAGGCAATACAGTGTCTTCATCATCTGGTAGCTGTGGTATGCTCTTACTTCATTATCATCCTTTATTCTAGTTACCTTATTGTCTGTTTCTTAATGACCATTGTCCTGAATGTATGAATTGTGGTTTCATGAAAGTGTAATTGTTTTAGGTACAAACGAATCTTGGTGATCATATCACACTCACAGGACTTCCTAAATGGTGTTTGCACCAATATTATCCACCTTGACAAGAAGCGTCTCAAGTACTACACTGTAAGGTTCTTGTATCTTATTTATTTGGGGATTATTAATGGGAGTCTGTTTCAGAATATCATTTATTTATTCATTTCTCTTTTGAGGAATTATTTTACTTAAAGTTAGAAAAGAAGCTGTAACCTGTTGAATGTAAATTGTTATGAGAAGTTTGTTTCTTCCTTCTTGAAGTATTTTTTTTTACTATGTTTGGACAACTGCTCTAAGAAATGAGGATTTGAAATATTCTATTTAAGGGCCATATAGGAATAACTTGTGAATCCTAAGGCAATGTTTTTGAGCCCCTGCATGGATCATTGGCAGGGCTTTACAAATTTTGGTTACCAGATTACCTGAATGGTACCAAACTTCTTCATCACATTTGTTGCCTTAAGTATGACTTCAGTTATGATTTATTTGACCTGTCCTCTGCCTGTGGTGAATCCATTTTTGATGTGGATTAACATGTGAAGCAGATTCCACAATTACTCTAATGGTATGAAGATGATGATGGCTAGCATAGGGGACCTACAGCTTGTCATGGGTTCTGAACTGCAGTGACAGTTGGGTACCCCCATGTTCACAAACTTTTTCTTTTATTAGAGGCAAAGAAAGGGAAGAGCATGCAGAAAAATCTGCACTGGAACTTGGTGATCTTAAAACCTGAGAACTTTTATACTGAATTCCAGTGTCTTAACAGCAGGATCATGAGGTCTGTTTCAGCATGAAAACTGCCTAGCCTGTTACCAGAAAATTTGCAACAAACAAAATTTGTCAAGTTTTGATGGTTGTAATCTCATATCAGGAATAAAATATACACATCCCTGTCTATTGCAATGAGCAACTGAGTTTTGTTACTGTTACTTCAGTTGTTACAGGTTACAAATTGAACTGAATCTTTTGTGTAGGGCAACTATGAAGCATTTGTACGAACTCGGTTGGAATTGCTGGAGAACCAGATGAAGCAGTACAATTGGGAGCAGGATCAGATTGCTCATATGAAGGTAATTTTCAAATACCATATAATGTGATACAACATTTCATAAGATGATGGTTTTATTATGTGCTGTTATTAACTCTTCCTTAAGCTTCAAGCTGGAGAGGGTAGTCATGGTTGTACTTATGAAGTAACAAGAAAGTAAGATAGTTTCAGAACACTTATTAAGTCATTATCTCACATGTGTAAGCTTTTTCCTCTGGTCACTGAACTCTTTATAAATAACGTTTCTGTGTATGTGTATGTGCACATGCTTTAATAATCTTTATCTGCATTGAAACAGGAGCAGTTTCTGCATTTACTTCTACATACATTTTGGACTTTACTGAACCATGAATATGTAATAATAATCCGTGGCGTAACAGCCCTATGAGAGCCAAAGCCGACTAGCTGACTGCTGGCCTCATGTTCACATGCCTAAGCAGAGGTGAACAATCATCCAACCAGATATAGGATGACGTGGTCAGCACTACAAACCCCAAGCCATTGCTAGTTTTCATGACCGGATTACGCTACCCATTGTAGCTCCCCAATTTCCTCACGATGCTGGTTGGCACCGGTCCCATACACCGGTCGAAAATCTCATGAGAAATTTCTTTCCCCGAGACTCGAACCAGAGTGCATTCCGTATCGCCAGTCCGAAGCATGATGCCTTAGACCGTGCAACTAAGGCGCGGGACCCATGAATGTGTAGAAATGTGAAAATTATTATTTAAACTTCAGTGATTCATGATTTTCATTTATATTAAATTACCGTAGTATTAATTCAGTGCTCAAATTTTGTATAGAACATGTGAATGTGATTTGTCTTCCCTTGTCTGAGATTTGACCCTTGAGATGGAGGCATTACATTCCTCTATAATGTTGGTAACCACCTACAAGATTACACAGCATCAAAACCCAGAAGACCACAACTGATACATTATCTTGGTAATTAGGCTTGTTGTGGTAGTCCTCTAAGCACTTTATCATGCAATGAATTGTTACATTAGCGTGTTTATTTCAGAACTATATTGCACGGTTTGGTCACGGCTCAGCGAAACTTGCCCGACAAGCTCAGAGCAAGGAGAAAACACTTGCCAAGATGGTGGCGCAAGGTCTGACTGAAAAGGTGATAAATGACAAGACAGTTCATTTCTACTTCCCATCATGTGGCAGCATCCCTCCACCTGTCATTATGGTGCAGGTAAGAGATGTAGTAATTCAATTAGCTTAAGTATTGTAACAAATTACATATTGAACTGTTTTGATTAATGTATTTCATGGGTTCTGTCAGTTTCTCTTTTAAAACCTTATATGCCTGCTCTAGTAGTTGATCCAACATAGAAACTATGCCTGTTGTAGCAAGATTAGCTGACCACTTACCAAATAAAGCATGTGGCATTTTCTCCTCTTTACCAAGTACTACATTTCTAGAGTAGGTCTCCACAAAAGTTGTGCCATCTGGCTTTCTTGTCAATTTTGTACTGCACATTGCATTGGCTTCAACTGAGTTCCATTTTAAGGAGCCAAAGAAATGAATATTGTTCAGTGTGAGGTCTGGTAAATTGGGTGTGGGAGGACTTCTAATGGACAGTTCTTTGATTACCTTAGAAGTGTGTATGGATGCTTGTTTTCATGTTGCACCCAGATGCCTTTGGACATCAGCCTTCATTGTTTTTCTATAATGGCTGGCTTCAGACTCCTTTAGAAGTGTTCAGTATGTTTTACTGTTTAGTGTCCTCACGATGCCATGCATGTCTCTGAAGACAGTTAACACATTTGCAGCTGATGATGCTACTCAAAATTTTCTGGGCTTGAGCCATGAAGGTTGATGCCACTGTGCTAGCTTGTTGGGTTTCAGGCTGGATTTGGTGAACCCATGCATGACTCATTTCTTCATACTTGATCAGCAAGGCCTTGTATGTGTCAAGACACTTCCTTCATTTCACTCATTTGCAGTGTGACAACAAGGTTATACAAAATTGGTGGATTTCTTGAATTAGGTTTTTTTTTCACAGAACTGCCAAGAGTGATGACGTGGCATGCTTAACTTGGCCACAGAGTGTCATGCAGCTCTGTATATTATCTTTAATATTATACACCCACTTACAGATGCCATCTTCATATAAGCATATGTGTCTGCATATGGTGTTCAGTATGCTATAAATATTTGATTTGTCAGTTTTAAGTAACAGAAATTGAACAGAATAACATAACTTTCAGTGTTTGATTCCATATGAACTGCCATTTTAGAATTGTTATGTTTGTGTATTTGTGCTTACTGACTTTTTTGCCAACCATATCACTTTCATTTGAGTTTCAGAAAGGTAGTACAACTGAAAATAGAAACAACATATGGCTTTGTAGCTCATTACAATAAAATAATTGTTTCCATTAGAACTGCCCCTATACTTGGGACTTTTACTTGAAACACAATCTTACTTTTTCCTTATTATTTATTTCTTCCATTTTCTCCTTTTGCAAGTTTCTAGTCATTTTCTATCTGGTAATTTAATACTCTGTTTATAAAAGTAGTATTGAGTTTGTCATATGTATGATAGTATAATATATGTTTCCATCATTGAGTTTTATGTTTATAGAATGTTCGTTTCCGTTACTCTGACTCAACACCGTGGATTTACAAGAATCTGGAATTTGGTATTGACTTGGACACTAGACTGGCCCTGGTTGGTCCAAATGGAGCAGGCAAGAGTACTTTGCTGAAGTTGCTGTGCGGAGAATTGATCCCTACTGAGGGCATGATCCGCAAGAACTCTCACTTGCGGTTTGCTCGCTATCACCAGCACCTTCATGAGCTTCTGGACCTGGACCAGTCTCCCCTTGAATACATGATGCAGTCATTTCCAGAGGTGAAGGAGAAGGAGGAGATGCGGAAGATTATTGGGCGTTATGGACTTACAGGCCGACAGCAGGTAAGGTTGACTTGTAGAACATTAATTATTCAGTTTTTGTCTGTCTAATCACAATTAAGATAATTAAAATATCATTTTATGTTCCTCATCGAACAATCGATTTTCAATTGGAACAATATGACACAACTATATCATCTTGTAGAACATTGTTAATTAAATGCCTTTTCAGGTCAGAAATGAATTTTGAAAAATGGGAATTTCTTGTTTATTTATTCATGTTCATTACCTTGGTTTTTCTCCTGGCCAGTAAACTGAGCACATACATTGAAGTTGCTTCTTGAAAATCTAGAAATATAGGTATTGTGAAATTTTATAAATCTCTTTAAGAAAGCTTACTTTTGCAAATAAAATAATATTTGCAAATCACTTGCTTTCACTAAATTCTGTTCATCTTGTAACTGCAAAGATAAACAAAGAAATATTTTACCTGATCTTTTTTATGTCAAATTACAGTTTGTTCTGCTTGAAGTTCATAAAATTATTGAGAATCTTCGTGCACATTTCCACACTTTTTTAGGATAAATAGGTGTAGCATTTCCAGTTAACACAAAGTTCTCAATAATTTGTTAGGTGTGTCCAATCCGACAACTGAGTGATGGGCAGCGTTGCCGTGTTGTGTTTGCATACCTGGCATGGCAGGTTCCCCACCTTCTGCTACTAGATGAGCCTACCAATCACTTGGACATGGAGACAATTGATGCACTAGCTGATGCTATCAATGAATTTGAAGGGGGCATGGTACTGGTCAGCCATGACTTCAGGCTTATCAGTCAGGTATGTTTCATTAGCTTTTTTTATATGGAAACTTCAATTCCAGAATTGGGGTATATACTGTGTGCTGTACATCATAATATTTTCATATCTTTAATCCTCAGTTTATTATTTTCATATTGTCTCCAGGATGCTTTGAAATATACATGAAATCTCTGACAGCTCCATTGCCTTAGTAGAAATATGTTATTTGTTGTCACTTAACCAAACAACAGTTATACAGGTATAGAATCTTGGCTAGCATGAGGTTCATGAATAGTGACAAATAAATTTCAGTAAAACTGTGTTTATTGCAAAATAACACTATTCTATTCATGGAGAAAAACATTACTGGTATAACAAATACCTTATTTACCTAATGTGTTCAGAATTTTTTGTCTTCCCATCTTCTGTCTCAAAATGGAAAGATTAAAACATTGAAAATGATAATTGTACTTGTTTTGTATGGGTGTGAAACTTGGTGTGACATTAAGGACTGTTATCTTTGCAGAATGGATCATGTCAGATTTTACTCTACAAAGGTGTTTTTAATCATATCACAACAGAAAGTAGTATTAATTGGTTCCCTAGACATTGCTGAACAATTTGGTGTTTGATATTTGTCTGCACATAGTTCCAAAATTTTGGATTTTTGTTTTGTGAAATATTCTGTTTTACGAAAAATGGTTAGACTGCAGGGATTGTGCAAGCTTGATAGATCTGGGTCTCAGTGTGTTGAATTATGGAATTCAAAATTAAGTACGTAACTGTTGCTAGCAGATGACAACATTTAGTAGGAAAATTGTACACTAGTACAGGTATGTACCAAGTACTGATTTATGTGATAATATGCTTGACAACTTACCATGTGCTGTTTGTCATAATGTGAAATACAGAATTCTTCTGCATTTAAAAATTTGTTTTTTAAGTTTTACACTTATTTTAGGAAATCGATTGCAAAATGTAATGATAATTATGATGATGTAATATTGATCCTAGTAGGTCTTGACCTTTACTTTTCAGATAATATATGTAGTTAGCAGCTGTGTGATAATGTTGGTGAATTTTATACATATAGTCCTGTCATTTAGTGATAAAGTACTAACCTCTCATATTTACAGTTTTGGATTTAAGGTGACTAGATCCAATGCAGATTTGTCTATAAAGATAGCAATATAAGTATTTTGTGAATGTGGGGATTTCTACCTTGGTTAATAGGTATTTTCTGTAAGCCTAAAATATTCACATATTTTGCAGGTTTTTGAGGGACTATGTTGTTCATATATTTTGCAGGTTGCTGAGGAGATATGGGTATGTGAAAATGGAACAGTGACCAAGTGGCAGGGTGATATTCAAACATACAAGGAACATCTGAAGGAGAAGATTGTGAAAGATAAAGCATCCAGCAAGAAGCAATTTAAGTAATCCCTAGGTTCACTTTATAAATACAATCTAATAGGTATTTAAAATAATTATATGATTATGAAATGACCTGAAAAGTATAAAAACCATGTGTTGACAGATGTGTGATAAATATATTTCATGCAGACACTTTGAGTTAATACCTATGAGGATACAGATGCTTATCAGTGTCAACATCAACTTTAAGTCCAGTAAAGGAACCTATATTATATAGAGCACTGTATACCATCATCATTTGGAATCTTGCCATGACAAGTTGCTCTTGTTTAAATATTTCATTGTATGAACTGTAGACTGCATTCTTAGAATAAATTCCAGCTAAAGGTATTTCAATTTTATGAAATTTCAGAAAATTGTAGTATTGGAAGTGTGTTGAGGAGTGCAGTAGGCTTTTTAATGCTCAATTTGGTTGTTTAAAAATGTGTGTAAATTCATGAGAGCTTTTGATAAGATACAAAAAAGTTTTCATTAAACATTATGGTGTAGCCAGTATATGCAACAAATCATGTGGGTCACAAGAGGAATGTGTAGGATCTTTGTGCTTTGAGCAAGCAGTTATTTGTCTGAAGTAATTCTGATTCATTGTAACAAGAAGCTAGAGCAATTTCCAAAATAAAGAGCCCACAAAGTTGTAGGATTGCATTGCAATGTGTGAAGGTTTAATCTGCTCACACATTAGCAAATTTTCCCCACAAACCATTGATTATTTAAGGAATATTTTGTTTTACCAAAGCTACTTCAAGTTTATAAATGATTATGATAAATATGTGCAGTTTAAAGCAATTTTAAAAAAGTAAAAATAGAATGCTTATATTGATAAAATGTTGACAATAGAAGTGCTTGAATTAGAATCCTTTCTGAAGGCCTGAAGAATGTTATAAGTTAAAACTGGGTTCATGCTATCATTGGGAATGTTTCAGAAGTGTTTCTGATATGGGCAACAGAATGAGAGGTACTTGAAAAGAGGAATATGGGAGTAAGAAGGGAAATAAATAAAGGTATGAAAGGGTGTAAGGAATGAAGATGACAGAAATAATTTCCTGTTGAATTTCAGTATGCTTTTTCCACTGATTTTATTATAATTATAAATCTGATGCAGGACTGAGTATTTATAATTGCTTCCATTAACCAGACTGGTATGAGAGTGTCAAGGTCTGCTGCTTTTTCAGCATTGTGACTCCTTTGTGTTTTGAATTCTTAATTTTGTAAAGATGGGCCCTGAGTAATGACCTTGCCAAAATTTCATGTACTGCATTGGTTGAGACAATCTTTGAAGACCAAAATGGACTGATATTTCCTTCTTCAGGTTCTTTCATCTTGCAAACTATGAAACTGAAAAGAACTGTGATAGACTGGTTGGTAAAGTTATTGACTACCAGCCGGACAGTCTAGGTTGAGTTCCCAGCAAGAATTTTGTCCAGTGGTTACCATGGAATATGGTAGCTCAGTTGTGAAGTAGTATTTTAACTGTGCTCCTACTCCCTAATGATATACAGGTTTGGCAAAAAGATAATACACACATTCAGTGATTGAAATAGACATTTTAATAAATTAAACCATTATATAGGTCAGCATCAGCATTTAGTGAGTCCTGGGAAAAGATTCATTTCTGAATGTTATTGGCAATGATGTTGAATTACCAGTTTCCAATTTTTAGACTTTTTCAGTTGTCATTGTGGTTTCTCAGACCACTGTTTCGGGAGATGGATCTTTCCCCATCCTTAGGTGAACCTACACAGTTGGGACCACTAGAAGGAGCTAAGGTCCACAGGTCAAAATTAGCTACTTCTAACTGGCCCAACTGTATAGGTTCACCTGAGGATGGGGGAAGAGCCATCTCCTAAAACATAGCAGTTTGAGGAAGCAAAATGGTGATTGAAAGAGTCAAATTTGAAATTGGTAATGGGAAAAGATATCATGGTTCCATCTGTTAAGTGTAAACCACACCAGGTTCCCTTCACAAACATAACACATGGAGACTGATAACAAGATTAATCTGTATTATAAAATGTATACATTTTTTTGGGACATCCCATATGTGAGTAGGCACAGGGATTATTTCAACTAGTTTAGACATCTACTGGAATAAGTTGAATTCCCCACCCCCCTTTTCCCAAGTTCTTGATCTGGTAAATGCTGATTCTTCTGTCCTCATCTGTTGTGTGGCAGCAGTTTGAGGTAGTCATAAATGGCTTCACTATAATTGTTATTGTAATATATCTAATTAGCTGCAGGACTGTTGTTGCAGTGATTCATGTGTCAAGTAAGTGGTACTAGGGTCATCTTTTTAGTTGTATTTAATTGTGAAATATTTAACTTAATGCTTCTTTATTTTGTGTGTGTTTCAGCTGTAGTTTTCTTACATTACAGAGGATGTGATTGTCATAAATAGTTTTTCTTTGCAGTTGAATATTAAATGGAAGAGGAAAAATTAATCATGTTTTGAAAAATATGACTTTTGTCTTTCATTGTCATAATTAATATCTACAAATACATTTGCTAATTTAACCAAAATGGACAATGATCTTAGTTATGTTGCAGTAATATGCAAACACAACTTTAATAGAAATTCAATATTTTTTATGTTTATAACACATTTTACAAAGAGAAAAATTCCACCTTGCTCTGTTGCACTTCTAATAGTAATATGGCTAGTAAATGAAGGTGAACATGAATTGATATTAAAAAAGCCTTTTTTCATAAAAGTATATCAATTTTAATCATACATGCAGCCTTTGACTTCTTCCACTACATATATGTGTTTAAAAATATATCCTAAGTTTACATCTTAATGGAAACACTGATATCCTGAAAGAACACGTTTTTATCCTGATTATACAAAAAAAACCCTCCTAGGATGATACACATTTTATAACAGAGGAAGGAAAGAACTCTACCACAATAAGGGCCCTTAGCCTCAGGTTTAAGGTAGAATCCACCTTTCCACACAAAGCATATCATATACATACCTTCTGTCCTCATAGATAGCAGGGACCTTGATCCTTTCCTTTATATTATTTAAGGTAATCTGCAGTCTGTAGGTTATTTGTCTTTTTCTTCTGAGTTCTTGTTACTTAAAATTAATTTGCAGGACAGGCTGTTTTGCTCTTCTCTGTTCTAGTATCTGTTCTTCATATTGTATTGTCAGTATGTGTAAAAATAACAAGGATAATCTCAATAGGAATATGTAATAACATAAATGCATATGCACAGTGGCTGAGTGATATTACTTTCCTCATTGTGCTCTCACTGCATCCTGGAAAATAATTACAAATGGGAAAAAAGGATTCATATTTTTAGTGCAAATAAACTTATGACCATGAATGTTCCTAGTATTGATCCTTTTTTCTCCATTTGTATACTTTTTTAAAAACTTTGTTTTCAACTAAAAAAATAAATTAAATTTTAATTTTGTCACTGATTTTTTAAATTATTTCTATCCTTTTATCATTGTTTCCCTGATCTGATAAATATATTGTTCATGGTCTGATATTAAAATTACAATAGTTGGCAAAGGGTAAAGCTGGACCACACATACAGATTACTCAGATCACCATTTTGTACATTGGTTTTTATATAGTTTATTGCATTGCAGATGGAAGACTTTATGTCACTTGTTCTATTATTGCTGAAGTTAAAAAAAACAGACAAAATTCATAACAATTGTATGTAATGTAATAAGTACATGATTATACATTATAAAATTAAAAGTGGCATTAATTCAGAAATATATTTAAAGGAATGTGTTAATATAATTATTTAAGGCACTTTATGAAAGACAGCTGTAGCAGAATGTAACAACATAAATTGGGGGGCTATTACACATTTTAAATTACACACTTCTGTTATGTTCTTTTATATACATATAGAATCTTCATCAAGTAAATAGGACCAGCCAGCCTGTTACTCTATGATACAGTTCAATATTTACAAAATATAAGAATATGATTCCTGTGATCAGATAACATTTTTTATGATTTTACTAGTAAATGACCTCTTTCCACTCTTCCTCTTGTTAATATGTAGTACTATCTACATGCTTCACTTTTTGCTTTCATGAAGATAAAACAAGAAATATTCCCTCTCTGCACAAAGCCTTTACTCTTATCTAAGTTCTGCACATGCAATAAGAGATGTAATTTATGTAAATATCTTGAGATTTTTCTCCAGTCCAATATTCCATTTCTTGTAGCATGAGCAGTGAGCACTTTGGAAGCAAGAAGTAGTAATGAAATACTTTACTAATTTATACTGTATTGCTTTTTTATAAAATATTTTCTATTTGAGCATTCAAACATCTGTTGCTATCTAATATACTTCATGATGATGTGCAGCATTTACAGCTTATCTTACAGAAGATCTTAAAAACAATTAGATCAAATAAGTGAAGCTTCGCATTTTGTATGAAGGGCTCTTGACTGACAGGAAGGTTAGGATAATCTTAAATTCTTCTGTGACACACAAACTGTTCACAGTCACAGATAAAAGTCTGATTGAAATCACAAAAGTAAAATGTTAGACTTACTGAACTTAACTTACAACTTTACATGTCCCACAACACTGGATAATGCATACAAAATACAGTACATAAAGAAGTAACAGCTAGACTTCAATCTAATGCCAATGTATGAGCTTTAAACTGGTGTGTTTGAGGAGCCTTGACCAATAACATTCTGGATTCTGAATGAAGCTTCTTGTGCCAGTGCTGCCTCACGTAACACCTGTACCAAGAAACAAAATGAACCAACTAACTATACTGAGCAGAGTCTGTCTTAAACTAATAGTATGCTCAACTTGTCAGGAAGCTCCCTGCGTTTTATGGAACCCTAAGGTTCATTATCAGGTTTACAAGAGCTCACAAGTGGTCCACATACTGAGCCACATAAAATCAATTCATATCCTCTCACCTTATTTACCTGAGAACAATTTTAATATTATCTTCTCACCTACACTTAGGCATGAGTGATTTATTGTATTATATCATAGGTGTAGGCATTTATGGTGAATCAAAATTTACAGCTTGGACTGCTTAGCTCAAAAACAGCAATTCATACTACATTCATGTTGTCATTATAGTTCTCACAAATCAACTTAAACAAAGAAGAATGGGCTGCATTGTCTTACAAACAGATGTGGATCCATATCAGTAAGTGCCTGATCAATCCATGCCAGTCGACGAGATGACCGTCCCATACTGCAACCATAACGTGTGACAAGGGCAAGATGTGCAACAGCCAGTGCTAAAGCAACTGTACGTGCCTCCAACAGTCTGGCATCCAGAGGAGGATACATACTGCGCACTACATCATCCACACGTGGAGATATACGACGTGCAACCTTTTAATAGACAGAAAATTATGACACACAAAGTAAGTGTACAGAATGGTCATATGATGTCCTGAATTGTTTCTTGTTTCAATAGAACAGACTAGAATAGAATTCATTTACATTCCCTTGATCCTTCACAGACTTGAGCCAAGGTTGTAAAATATGTCATAATACAAATACAATAGAATAAGTTATGCTTCAGGATTTGCATTCCATAAAATTTGGTACTGTTTTGAGTTTGGATGCAAGTATATTTATTAAAGTATCTATGATATATGTAAATCTACTTGACATTTATGGGTGGGTATGTTTAGTGCACTCATAAGCATTTAAAAGAGTAAAGACCTTGAGAAAAATGTTGAAATTACTTATTTTCATTCTGTCTCCTGTAACAGCATGTTTTGAGGTATACCTTCTACCTATAAACTGTTTTAGTTTACACAGAGTACTATAAAAGTTTCTAGGTATGATTGTTTGTCATATCTTCACACATTTACTGAGATGTGACAGGAAAGAAGGGAGGAAGGAGGAAAGGAATAAATATGCAAAAAGGATAAAGGTAAGACAGAAAGGGTGAAAGATTTAAGATACAAGAAAATCATTCCCCTCTGAAATGAAACAGGATGTTGACACTAATATATACATATAATTCAATTTATAGTAATGTCGACTTATTTTGCTATCTGTATTTTTGCATATCTGCAATTTCATTTCAGTATTATAAGAAGCATCAATATCCTATCCAAAGCTAAATTTTACAGCCTACATCAAACTTACAGGTTTAAAGGGGACAGTGATGCAGAAAAAAGTTTAACATCAAAGAATTCTGACGCTGCATTAGCATCAAAATGGTGATCATTAGGTGTTTCCCATTTCATGTGTCTATGAATAACCTATATTCAAACATGTTACAAATGTCCTAAACAGCAGTACATAAATCATATTATGCACAAACAAGTTAATTTAATTTCTGTTACTGAAAGAAAATCGGTATGATATTTTACAGGAAAAAATGCAGTAATCCACGGAGCATAATATACAAGTAAAACAAAGGATATGACAGAGGTTTGGACATATACTGATAAATCAAGACTGTACTGTAATATCAGAAG
Organism: Zootermopsis nevadensis; assembly: GCF_977971745.1. Classification (NCBI taxonomy): domain Eukaryota; kingdom Metazoa; phylum Arthropoda; class Insecta; order Blattodea; family Termopsidae; genus Zootermopsis; species Zootermopsis nevadensis. The sequence continues at coordinate 18,749,391 of NW_028259192.1, read as the reverse complement.
CCCTGGATGGAGTCCACAAGGCACAACTATGATTCAGAATTAAAATTAAAGAAAGGAAAGTGCTGCAAACAGGTAAAGGCAATTTCAGCCCACAAAGATCAGTAGGTTTTGTGCTCTTCTAAAAAGTAACGGGAAAAAATATGCAAAATCTGTCTGTTCACATCCTGTATGAATGTTAATGTGCACAAAAAGCTTCCATTGCAGAACCAACAGCAAAAAATTGTGCTGAAACTTCATGCAGCTGTGCTTACCTCAACAATCTCATGGCCAGTCTTGCTGTGATTCAGGGGTCCCATGGCCAATGCAGCCAACCGTTCTGTCAATGTGTGGCAGGTTTTAAGAACGGCCAGACAATGCGGTACAAGACCTGTTGCATCACCAATCCATTGCTCATCCGCAAGAATTTGTTCAATATCTGGATGGAGGCGAACTTCTCCCAATTCTAATTCTGGGCGCTCCGATTCAATCAAGTGCACATCTGGTCTGTTCATATGGAGATAAATCCAAAATGATAGCTTACGTGGAAATGACTTCTGCTCATTCCAAGATATTACAATAGTAATTAAAAAGTCTGATTAACAAGCTGGTAACAGATAAACAGATAAATTTGTGCACATAAAAGGTGCATGCTACCATACTGGTGGCTGTGACTGAAATAGGAACTAAGACATCAGGGATGTTGAACAATATTCCTAAAAAAATTTAAAATAATCCATCTGAATACTGACCTGTCCCTTACCTTGCTTCTTAGGTACTATGTGATGCATCTGTATAATTGTACCCACCTCATATCTCGACATTGTTTGTTTATAAAATTTCCACTGCCTTTCTGACGGCGGCAAATCACGACAAGAATAATCAAGGCTCCCACAAATACAGCAGCAAGAATGCCTATTGCTACAGCAACAACAGTCTCCATAGTTTCCATTGTAACGCCAGAAGACGCAAATGCCTGGGAAGGTGCGTCATCCCTGACAAAATAATATAACCCAATCAAGAGCATTGACACTCAAGCAATTTCAACTATAAGTAATGTGCTATTAATATTTTTCATACCTTTGTACCGGGGACGTATTGAACATCTAGAAGCTAGTAATGGCGAACTTTTTCAGAATAGTACAAACATTCCATTAAAGTGGGCTGTATACTATGCAAATTTGCGACATAGACATCTGAATAAAATGTTATGATGGGAGGTTCTTGACACGTAAGAGTGAAGGCTATATTTTGACTCAAATATACACTGGTGCAGAAAACTGAACCTCTGAAAAAGTGCCCCGTGCCTATTAATTAGAGTTCTGAAGTCTGAACGCAATACTTGGTCATGACAAATGTAAATACAAACAAGGCAACGTAATATTTACACTCGAACCGCCTCACACCTACTCTGTCAACACAATTAATTGGTTCTTCAAGAGCACGGTTTGCCAACATAGAGAACAGTTCCCCAGCAATACGTTGGTGTTCGCAGCACAGATTGAACCAAAATGAGTAGTAGCTAGGTTCATCACAGACAACGTAATATTTTCAAAATGGAGGACGTTGGTGGCTCATGTAGTAAGGAAAAACTGAGTACCGACAAAAAAGACTTAGGAAACAAGGAACAAAATGAAAGTTATGAAAGCATTCTTCCAGGCTTCAAAACGTTTGAGGAATTCAGACAGGTGATGCATTTTTCTTTTATGTCAAGTTCGTATGTTGAAGTTTTGTAAGATTTTACTTTTAAATATACATTTTTAATACTGTCATAATTTTTTCAGGCAGGTTTCAAAGCCCTCATGGAAGCTACAAGAAATTCAAATAGTTTACCTACTGGTCAGAGTTGGGATTATTATACAACTTACCCGTCATTTAAAAAGGTTATGGATGCTGAAGGTGCACGTGTACTGAAGCTGTAAGTTTTGCATTAGACGGTATGATGACTTCGATTCACAGCGCATTAGCAGTTACAAAATATTTAGTAGAACCACCTACCTTAAATTTAATGCTCGTATGAATAAATTAAGTACAATCTGCGATTTTATGAGTTTCTGGTTATGATTTGGTTAGTCATTTCAGAATAGTGGCTGTGAACCCATATGGCACAAGGGGCATTGATTAAGAAGTAATGAGTGTAACTTGCATATATTATTGTGAATAATCTTCAGATGTGACACTAGTAGTGACTAATGAGATCCCCAACATGAGTCCAGTTGGCAGAATCAGAAAGTTTTCTAAGTGGAACGAGGAACTGCACATTTTTACAAGATCCCCCGTACCTGCTTTTACTGAATTCAAATTTTACTTAGTTACTATATCTGACAGAGACATTTTTATTTTTGTATCCTAGCATATTTAACCAGTTTTTATTATACTGCTGTTATTGATGCCTTACAAATCATTTACAACACATTAAAACAATTGTTATTATATTAAATTTATTTATGTATGAACTGGTTGCATCTGTAAGCATCCGCTAAACAAATGGAACCAGTTGTGAAGGTGATAATTTCAATTTGTACTGTATTACAGGATATCACTGATACTTCATCACCAGGGTATCAGAGGAAATATTTTGAGACGAGACTTTGAAGAGAAATTTGATTTGATTGTGGATGCAAATGATTCAATTTTGGAACGAGTGGTGAGGACATGCCTGAACACTAAATCATACATAGATTTTTATAGCAGTTTTTGATATAATGGCAATGAAATGGGATTTTATAGCCAGAAAAAATTACTGTCTAGTAAGCTAAGTGGGAAATTGAATTTGGATTCCAATCTGTGAGATAATGATCAACAGTATTGCATTCATACATCTGTACACACAGGCTTGACAAAAATTTATGGATGTTGAATCATTCAGTGTAATTTTAGTTTTTTTAAGATTGGAACAAAATAATTTAGGAAGTATAACATTGTAGAATAAGAGATGGCACGGCATTCTTACCCTATCGTACTCATTTTCATCATCTACAAACTGCATGTTTTTGCATGTGTGCCCCCTGTTTCAGCAGCAGACATCAATATTTTAAATACTAACTGACCTGTGTATTAACTATATACCATTAGTACATTTGAACTTCCTGTCTGGAAAAGATGGTCTCTATATGTGGAGGGTAGCCGTGAATATGTTGAAGACGCAGCTGACAAGGTGTGGTCCTTCTGTTTGGGGCTTGTGCATGGGACTAATTATCCTTCACTAATTATTCCCCACCATAAAATCTACCATGATACAAAATATCACAGATTGCCAAGTACTTAGATAGATTGTTTGGCACATAGTAAACAACAGAAAAGGACATAGGATTTATAACTTGGAATATCAGAAGTCTTTATATGGTAAGTTCACTGAATTGAGGGTGTGAGACATGGGGCTCAGTAGTGGTTTTCATTATAGGCAGGGAATTGATTGACTAGCTGAGTAACCATAAACCGCTGAAGAAAGATTTTGCATCATTTAGTTAATTGCTTTGTTGGTTGATTAGTTATAAGCAATATCATCAGAGCTGCTGCACAAATGTCTGGTGGGTGGAAAAGTACTGGTGTTACTCATTGTGCAGTCTGGAATTATAACGTTATCTTTAGAAAAATAGGAACTAGAAACATGGTGGCTGCATGAAGTATTTGCTTGTGGTTCCCATATATGAAAAATCATTTAATTTGGGTTGTGCCGTATGTATAGTGACATGATCTAAGCATGTGCATTAATAATTCCAGTAGTATTAAAATGGGATCTTTTCCTTCCAGATTCTGAAGTGTACTTTGTCAACAAATTTCTTCTCTTAATACGTGTTCTCACATTTCTCACAATGTTGCTCTCAAGTTGCATACATTGCCATTGTACTTAAGTGTTTCATTGTAAATTAATCTGTAGTTACATCATTATTCTTATTGCTTCAGGGTTTCAACTTGGATGAGATATCGGGTATCCGACGCAATCCTGAACCTGTTCTTGTGGAAGCTGTGGGTTCCTCTGCTCGACCTGTGAGTGGAAGTTGGAACCTGATTCGATCAGTGAGTATAATTGTGTTTGTTTGACAGGATTTTGGTGTTGGATGAAACAGACAACTTTGGGAGAGAACAGGAGTCCAGTATCAGTTCTATGAGGCATTAAGCAACTGGTGTTACTGAGAAACTCTTGTTCTTTTAAGTTGAACGTTCATGTGATAAATGGTTAAACACTTTCATACATGCTAGAAATTGGATTTTTCTTTTACTTGGTTGTGAATGATTCCCATATCAGATAATCCTCAGATAGTAGATTTATGATATCAAGTCAAAGAATAGACAATAGACATTACATCTGTTGAGCACAATCTGTTATACCAAGTTCCTGTAATCATGCATATCTAAGTCAGTATTTTCATGTAGTGAGTGTTTCTTATTAAGAAATTCTGCTTGGGGATTGTCATCATTTACTTCATCCTTTAACAGAACCAAGTACAACTGCTTCTTCTCACATGTTTTATAACATGATGTTTGCTATTCTTTCAGTTTGTAATTTATCAAATCATGTAAGAATGGCCCTATGACTGTAGTCAGGTTATGAGTACCTTAATGTAGTATGTAAATTGCAACTAGCATTTAATATAACTGCTATAATTAATATAAATACATACATATTATAGTGACAACACGTAGTTTCTGAAATTTAAAAAAAACTAGGAAACTATTGCCAACATTTAAAAGAAGCCCAGAAATGTGTACTAAGGAATATTTTGGGGGGAATTTTAAACTCTTTTGTAATGTACCAAAAATAAAATTGAATGGAATAAAGTAATAAGATGAACATTATAGATGAAATTTGGAGAATCCTAAATTTACAATGCTAATGCGGTTTGTTGTTTTTTGTTTAGCAAACTTTATCAGATGGTAACAGTTCTGGTCTACAGCCTGTCCGATTGCTGACCGCGAAGAACATCCAGCGTCCCCAAATAAAGTTCAAGGATAAGATTGACAACTCTTCATTACCATTTGAACCTCGAATTAAAGAAAAACCAAATTCATTGAAACCTCTAGCCGTAACACTCCAACTGTCAGAAGATGGTGAAGAAAGGTACTGCAGGTTCTCTACAGTGTTGTTACTTTTTTGCAGTTTCAGACCTTCTCTTGTTATATGTTGTGTTAATTTCTGTTGTCTAGTTTAATGCTTGTAGCTGTATTAAATTCCACAATCCTGAAACTTCCATTGCACTTTTTGTCATCTTTAGAATTTTTCTTATCACTGTAAAATAACTTTAAAAATTTCTTAAATATGTGTACCACAGTGAGTGCTGTTTATAATTTGACATTAATTTTGTAAGTTGATTGAAGTTAAAAGAATTCTTGCATCAGAACTCCCAAGATCTGCCTTGTACTGAAATCAGAGAAAATGTGTTCTGGGGTGTTGCAACATATGTCTGTTAAAACTGATCGACGCTTCAGATGTGCTTACTACTATCAAAGCTGTTGCCATGATGATGGGGACAGTAAGCATCTCTGAACTGTCTAGTCACTTTCTACCAGACTACATGGTGTTGCATCTCAGGAGATAGTCATCTTCATGTTTAAGAAAACTTTTTGAATGTGTAACAAAGTGGTTTCCTTGAGTTATCCCTTTACTTGGTATGCATAGGCAACAAATGGAAACTTGTGCATTTATCTCCTTTGTTCACCTGTTTTATTGTTGTTCTTTACAGTTTTAGTCATCCGTATGAGTTTGAGTTGGAACATTTTACTCCATCAAACACACAGTTGGAACATACAGAGCCACATGTGTATAAGCCACTAGAAGAAACACCACTGATCATGGTGGATCATGCAGACCAGCTTCCTGATCTCCTGCAAGACCTTGCCAGTTATTCAGAAATTGCTGTGGACCTGGAGGTTAGTAGGACACAGGAACAGTAATTTATATTACATTGGTTTGTTAACATACTTCTTGAGGAACCAGGATTATCATCGTTACTTATATGAATGATTCATGAATTTTTATTGCCTTGTTTAATTGTGTTTGGATGAAATTTGCATATGCCAATGCATTGGACACCCAATATGTACAGTATTGTTGTATTATAGTAATAGTTTACTGAACATGATGTTTATGGAAGCAGCAAACTGTACATTGTTGTTATTTCATACATTTACTATGTTCCTGTCTCTGCTTTTGAAAATTAAAGTTTCCTAGAAAATACTGTAAAGGAGTTGTTAAAAAAGAGTGAATTACATTTCATCTGTCATTATTTATTTGAAAATGTGTAAATAAAATACAAAATTATTAAGTAAATAATTGACAATAGAGCTTCTTACTTCAGAATGCCTTATGGTTCATGTCATATTGTGATTAGTTGATTTCAAGTGGGGCTGTTTCAGCATCACTCATACCGCTCTTTCCAAGGTTTCACCTGCCTGATGCAGATCTCGACAAGAGAGACAGACTACATCATTGACACCCTGCTTCTAAGGGACAAATTACATTGCCTCAATGAGGTTTTCACCAAACGAAGCATCATCAAGGTAAGCTGCTTTTATGAAAGTAAAGTTATTACTTTGCTGTTGTATCACTTTTTTTTTAATGCAAACATTTTAGTCAGACAGCCTGAAGGGATAAGATCACTTAGGAGAACAAGGTTTAGATGGAAGGATAATATTACTAGATGGAGAAGAAACTGAAAACATTAAAGAATCTAAAGGTATACTGTATCTGAAAGGAAGAGGATATGAGAGTATGTGGACTGGATTGATCTGGCTCAGGGTAGGAGGCAGTGACAGGCTGTTCTGAATATGGTAATGAATCTCAGGTTCTGTGAAAGGTACATAATTTTTTTAACTATCTGATTAACTGTTGGTATGTGAAGAACAGCTACACACAGTTAGTTAATTGCCTAGTTAGGTAGCTGTTTGATAGGCTGGGTTAGCCCCAGAAACTTTCTGTACATGGTAATAAAAAGATGAAATCTCAGTGCCCCCCAACAAAGACTTACTACAATGCAACATTTCACAATGACAGTAAATGGCAATAGTTTTTCTCCCAATTCAAAATACACAATTTTTAGTGACCTATCTTTATTTGTATTATTGTAGACAAGAAGTACTTGATTTATTTAATGTTTTATAGACTAATACGAATGTATTTTATAGTTGAATGAATGTTACATTCGAATCCTTCATGTTGTTGTCTCACATTGTTCACTCATAGTAACAGTATATGACATGTTTGTGCCAGGTGTTCCATGGGGCTGTCCATGATATAGAATGGCTGCAGCGAGACTTATGCTTGTATGTGGTGAACATGTTTGATACCCATGAGGCAGCCAAGACCTTAAACTTTTCACAACTATCACTAGCATTCCTGATGAAACATTATTGCAATGTGATAGCAGACAAACACTTTCAGCTTGCAGATTGGAGGATCAGGTATTGTTTGTGCTATCTCATTCTTGTTGTAGTCTGTGTTATGAATTGGAGTCACACTAGTTCTGTAGTGGGATTTCATTCATAGTGTGAGTTTAGATACCCCAAGTGGTACATTAAATTGTTTATTTAAATTAATTTCCACAGATTTTGTTTAGCTTGCAGGGTGCATTATCATAGTTCTTCCTCTTATATTTAGTTCAGCCAAAGATTTCTTGTAGAACATGTATTGGGTTAGTTCATTCTGTCATTGTCTTTGGAATTTATAGCAGGAGTCACTTGTGAAAATGCGAAGTTGAAAATTGACATTGGGTTAAATGATACCAAAGTTATTTGAAATTAAATACAGTTCAGAGCATAGAAGGTTTTATTAAATACAGTGTGAGATATCTCGGGCACTTACTAAAATTAATCAAGTTTAACTGTGAAATGGAAGGAAAATACAGAAATTACAACTTGTATGTGGCAACTCTTTTAAATCTATGCTAGAGAATGCTGAGATATTACCTGAAAGGAGCCCAAGACATCTTGGTTTAATATTCATAAACATCTGAACATATATCATCACCTCTGTATGCCTATCAGTAAATGTGTATGAACAAACATATGTATGTTGGCAGGCCACTGCCTGATGAGTTAGTGATGTATGCTCGTCAGGACACACACTACTTGCTCTATATTTATGACATGATGCAAAATGCATTATTAGATGCAGCGAATGGACAAAGGAACCTCCTACAGTCTGTCTTCCAGCAGAGCACTGAGATTTGCAAGACGGTGAGTATCTACCATATGTCTTCTATCCAGGGGAATGCTGGATTAGTATCAGTCATACCTATTTCCTATACTTTTCACTAAAACTACATTCAAATCAGTCCATTAATGTCATCATATATTATAAATAATGGCAAGTTTTGAAAGGTATGAATTATAATCTCTTGTGAATTAAGGGGTCTTTAATTTCCCCTTTCATCCTTTAATAACACTTCTTGCATTGGTGCTGGTAAACAACATTAAACATGGAAGATGGCTGTCTTCTGGGTTGTAGTGCCATGTAATGTGGTAGGAGGCAACAAGGACCTCTGAAACACTGGTAAACTTCTACCATGCTACGTGGCGCTACAACCGAGAAGACAGTCATCTTCCATGAATTTACCAGCACCAATGCATTGCAATCTTCAGACTCAGTGCTTTGAAAACCTCAGTTCTTACATACAATATGAGTTTTTATTCACATGTGTGTGTTGTTAGAAGATGACATTCCTCAAGCTTAAAAATAAGTTTTTTTGTAATACTGTTCAGTATGTTTGTATTGTCACAGAGGTATGAGAAGCCAGTTCTCCGAGAAGACAGTCATATGCTCCTGTACCGACGCAACAAGAAACTCTTTGACAATCGCCAGCTATATGCTTTGCAAAAATTGTATCAGTGGCGTGATAGAATTTCCAGGGAGGATGATGAGAGTACAGGGTGAGTTCAGTGTCAATTGCTTTAACCCTTTTTTGTTTCAATTAATTGTCCTGACTCATGATACTAACAGGCCAGTTAATTGAATTGTATTTGTACATACTGTTGCATTTGACACAGAGTTCTTTACATTTCAATTATGGCTTTAAGAAATATACCGTTTTACGTGAATTTTATTTTATTTCTACGTATTAATAATATATAGGTTTTACAGTTATGTGCTTGCCTTAATAGGAAACCTCTGCTACAGTGAAACACTATTTGATTGATGGGGATTTCAGAAGATCCTTATTTATAATTAGAACACAGTTTCACACAGTGAATCAATATAATTGATACATGGTTTTTCTGCTCAGTAGAACTAGCACTAAGATAGAATATTTCTTGCATTGACAAAACACATGATTAGTCAGACTGCTGTAATTCTCTGTGCTGAGTGGTATAGTGATCCTGTGGTGACATCTGCAGATACAAACTGGGATCTCCAAAGCGATGTCTTTACCTGAGCAAAGAGGAAGTAGTTGTCTAAAGATACATCTAGGGGATGAGGAGGGGAAGCCAGCACTTATGTTCTCAGGCCTGGATCAAGATTTTCACATCACAACGTTGATGGACTGTTATATTATTCTGAAAGTAAATTACATCATTCCACGATACATGAAGATAGCTGTCATGGGTTGTAGCACCTTGTAGTCTGATAGAAGTGTTAAACTCTCTGCTGTGAGAACCTAAAGTCTTCCATTCATGAAGTTTCCCATATGGCAGTGCCATGATGTAATGGTTGCATTGACATTAGTATCTACTGTATGTGGTAGGCAACAGACATGCAGCATGGTGGTTGTGTGTGTTTACATTGTGTTGAACTATCCAGTGAACTGGAGTAATTAGTTACTGTGTCTCCATGTTCTCAAACAGGTATGTATTGCCAAACCACATGATGCTTCAGATTGCGGAATCTTTGCCAAGAGAAATGCAAGGTATTATGGCATGCTGCAACCCTATTCCTCCTCTTGTACGACAGAACTTGCTCACTCTCCACAACATAGTTCTGGAAGCTCGGAATCAGCCCCTTGTGAAGGTGAGAACATCAGCCCCTGCTTTGTTCTACTACTCAGAAAGATATTCTCTGTGGGATAGGCAGAATAGTGCAGTCTTTGTGCAAATTAATTTATAATGAAAAATGAAGTTTCAAACTAAGTTTGTAATGCAGGATTGCATTCTACCTGTATAGTAGCCCTCAGTTTAGATAATTGTAACCAATTATTCAGACATCAGCACAAGTGGCTAGCATATCTTGGTAGGCAGAAAATGAAATGTGCAACAGACCATACATGCACTCAAACATTTCTAGTAATAAGGTTTATAGATCACCATTATAATTCTTTAATGACAGTAGCTACAAGAGATTTTAAGTGGTGACAAAAGGTTACATTTGGCATGTGGGTAATTTCAGATATTCTTTATTTTGGAATGTCATTAGAGACTATTCATGCATACAGTTACAAAGGAAATAGACAAAATCCACTAAATTTAGTAAAATTAATTATGAGAACATATTTTGTTAATTATATAATTTTTTATTAATTTAAATGTCTGGCAATTCCAATATAATCAAAAGATTCTTCCAGCATTACACTATTTAAGAAACTGAACCAGCATGGATGAGAGCTTGTAGTTTTAAATACAGAATGCTAAGATTTTTGTAACTTCACTTGTAACTGAGTTGTGTGGATCATGTCAAAAATGAACAAAATAGTGATTGAAAGGTGAAAAGTTACAGTATGATATTTATGTGACACTAGGAGTCTTGTGTGTAGCAGTCATTTGCTCCTACATCTTGGTTTCATATTTGACTCTCAAAGTCTAATGTTTACCTAGCTCTGCTGCAGCTCTTGATTATAATCAAGAGTTAATTGCAACATCACCTGCCTTTGAGGTGATATTTCTTGGTCAAAATGGAAATTATTTTCAGTTTAACATTAAGGGCAAGTGTGTTGTTTGTTCAGCCTATCCTGGAGGAAGAGTTGAGGACAAGGGTCAGTACCCAGACCTGGAACAAGGTGAACCTGGATGGAGTCCTTCACTGCCCTCATGATCTCACACACATACAGGACTTTAGGGATGACCTTCCAACTCTTCTTGGAAGCACATATAATGCTAATGAGATAAAAGCTGGGGTGCTGAATATACAGAAGACAAAACCAATAATCTCACTGTTTGAGGTAATATACCTACACTTAGATGGCTGTCTTCTGGGTTATAGTACTGTATAGTCTGGTAGAAGTTTACCAACATTTTGGAGGTACTTGCTGCCTCCTCATTGCTCTGATGATGTAGGCAGCAGAGACCTCTGAAATGTTAACACTTGAAGAATGTTTTGAAGTTAAACTGCATTGAAATTGTATCACATAGTAACAATCCCCTCATTCATTGAATATCTACAATAATCATTCTTATAATTTAACCTAATATTCCACACCACACATTTACTGTGGCTGACTTTTAAGACATTTAGTTTGCTTTACTGTTACCTGTACTTAGTTTTAAGGACTATATGTAATTTTGGTTATCAAAACATGGTGCAGATATTATGGCAGTGAGATTTTGAGTATTACAGATACACTGAACTGCTGATCTTCTCTTTGGCTTAACTCATTAAAGTACATAGTAATTTCAGGAATATTTTGTCATTCACTTCAGTTCCTATATCCATTTGTGCAGAACACACATCACCCCATTTGCTCCATTAATAGTATATTAAAAGTATGTCTGCTTATTTATAACTTTACAGTTTATGTGTGTGTTTATGTATATTCTGGTGTTTTAATTATGTGAAGGCTGAAACACCTGAAGCAGACATTGACACCCATGACTATGTGACATTTGTATGTCCATATGAACGGTACAAGCGAGTGAAGCCATTTGTCCAGTCACAGGAATCTGCTTCAGCATCCACTGAAGATGTTGCAGCAGTAAATGGAACAAGGCAAGACGGCGATGATGAGGAGCAGATGCAGAGGGTAAGTCCAAGAACATCTCCATCCAGCTCCTAGCAGTGTAAAAAAATTTATGTCTGATTGTGAATGTCAACTATAGGAAGGTACAGTAAGACCTGCTTATAACAGAATCTCAAATGGACTAAAAAATTTCCATTTGATACATGTGCTTGTTGATGAAGGATATTGCGCATTTCATACCCCATGTATTTATGATCCAAATTATACTGTAAGTCAGAAATATGTGTATACTATACTTTGAGTATATCACATTTTTACTTTCTAATTTCTTTTCTTCATTCATTCTTTCTTCTTTGCAATGGTTCATCAAAGTATTTTGTACATATTGTCAGTGGTTGGTTTCCCACCTCCATATTTTTGCAAAAGTATTTTGTCACAGATTTTGCAGATCACATGGTAATTAAGAAACTCATGACACAAAAAATACTAGTAGTAAATATTGGAGCAGACTGTTTTTATGTTAAATTATAAATTAAAATATTTTCCATTGGTCTCAGTATTGAACAGTTTTGGTTTATTTGAGATAATTATGCATTAGTTTATTTGTAGGACTAGAGAAATTTTCTGATCAAGGCAATTTCTGCTCAATTCAAGTTCTGTTTTTGACATTAGCCAAATAGAATTGTTTATTGAATACAGAAATTCTTTGCCCAGTGCATGTTTATGTAACACAGATTTGTTGATGTGTTTGATCACAAATTTTTACACTTCATAACATGTAAAAACAACTTGAGTCACTTCAGTTACAAATCCAGTAGTTTTCTTTTGCAGTGATAAATTTTATGGATTACAAGTAGTGTGTCAAAATAAAATAATAATAAAATTGCAGAAAACAATTGTAACATTTAGACCAGTGATGTACATGGAACTTCATGGTTATGAAAAATGTGCAGGTAAAGGTGGACCTTACGGAAATCAATTCTAAGATGGTAACAAAGAAGGGTGAAGAAAAAGGAGAGGGTACCAACAATGCTGAAATCATACACTCACAACCATCATCATCACTGCTGCTACAACTAAAGCCTGAAGAGTCAGAAGGGGTGGAAACATTAAGAAGCAAGGTAAGACACAAGTGGCGAAGTACGTAATTGGATTAGTTTGATAAGTAAAGTAAAGTAAAGTTTGTCCCACTATACGCCATGTAGGCGTTTGGGGTGAGTGGAGGTATAGCTCCTCTCTTCCTTGACCTCGGCACTAGATGGGGGTGAGTGGTCAGCCCCGGCCGGCTTTACCCCCGGGAAAAGACCCCGGTACCCATTGTAGAGGAGGCTGGGTGGGCCCCAGAGCCGGTCTGGACGTAGAGGCTAGAGGAAAAATCCTCTGCCCCCGTCGGGGATCGAACCCCGGTCGTCCAGCCCGTAGCTAGTCACTATACTGACTGAGCTATCCCATATAAAAATGCATGGGGCTAGAGGAACCAAGTTTTGTTTGTTTTGGTTGTACACTGGGGAAGGCAAGAGTCTTGAAGCAAATTGCAAGGCATAAAATAATATATTGTTGATTTTTAACACTAAATAGTATTTTAAAATGTGTCAGTTGTTAATTCTTCATTATAATCAGTGACCAGTAAGGCTTGAGAGTTTCCATTGCATTGTGATATTTTATAAAGAAGTGTAAAGAATTTGTTTGGGGAAGAACATGTGAAATTTAGTTTTTGCAGTAAGAAATATATAATGTATATTATCAGACTTCCCTTTGCTGGTCTGTGCTTCATTGTTACAATTGTAGAGTTCAAGAAAGCAAACATTGTTTTATGAACTTTCTTTGTATTAATACATTGTTTTTAATACTATCAAAAACAAAATTCCACTACAGAATATGTGAATACAAGGTGCCCATTTGTGATTCACTGTGGACTTATTCGAATATGGTTCTGACCTTATTCTTGGTAGTAATTAGTTAAGATTCAGTAAATTCCAATTTGAGATTTCTCTGATGAACAGTGAACTTTATCACTAAATTGAGGAGTGTTACTAAGAGGTTTTCCACTGTAATCATCGCAGTCTTATCATCTTCCAGTATTCATTCAACAACAAATGTTGAGAGTTGTATAATCTTAAAAGACCAAGTAATTAATACACACTTTTCTGTATTTTTTCAGGTTTCAAGAAAGCGTAAAAATTTTAACAAGAAATTCTCCATTGCCCAGCCTGAACAGAATAATAGTGATGCACAGTCATGTAAAAGACCAAAGCCAGATGAATCTGTCAAAGATAACATTTCTTCACCACATTACACACCACACACTGGCAATAAAAGAGGAAAACGTGGGAAAAAGAGGCAGAATGAAGAAGGTTTCCAGCCATTTGACTACAGTAAAGTGAATTTCAGCAGGTTCCAGGGTGGTAGCAAGGTGTCTGTGACAAATCACAGAAATGAACAAAAGCCAAAGGTAAGTTGGTAGTTTATATATAATTCATTGCATATTAGACATGTTTCAATTGTTTTAATTTTTCACTCTGTACCATACCTTATCATAGTTTTCATTATTATCTCTTGTAACGTTGCCTAAACTTAAAAAGTTGATAAAGTACAGCCAGGTACTGGGTTTGATGTAATCAAACTGAAGTTCAAGATAGTAATAACATCCAGAAGTCAGCCTGTCACACAGCAAGAGATATAACCCAAAGTCTTCATAAATGCCATGTTTGCCACTAATACCACCTTTGTAATATTAATGAGGATTTATGGTACTGCTGGCAAGTATCAGTATCACGGTTTGAAACCTGCTTTAGAAAATGTCTTCTTGGATGTGTTGCAGTATCTAGTGTGGTACAAATTGATTGTCTGTAGATCTTAGAAATTTAGGCTTGCACATACCTAGACCAAACATAACACAAACCTGTCATCTTTGGTGCCTTCAAAGATGTCATGCCATTTTTAATCTCATTTCTCTTAGGGTAAAAAGAGAAGACGTGGGAAGAACAAAAGTATGACATTTGGAAGGGAACAGTGGTAGCCACCGGTGTAGAGGACACTGCAAGATCCCTTGAAAGTAAAGGAGAAAACCTTCACAGTAAGTGCTACTTACAGTGCATTCTTCTTGTTTTTAGTTTAATAAATCTATGATTTTGTACAGATTTTAATTGTACCAAATAAAAAATAACAATTGGTTATATTTTTTTTATTTCAGTACATGTAACAAAATTCACATGGAATATGAAACTGAAAAACAATGAACTGTTTATTCTGTTACAAGATATTCAGAACTTATTTACATTGCAATTAGCTTGCACCTCATGCATATATAATTCATGTATCTGCTTCTTTCAAGCTTCTAAGTTTTAACACTTCAATTACCTTGGCATCACAAAGATGAATGTATACCAAGAGTAAAATGTTCAATAATTTGGCATAACAGGGATACCACACATTTAATTTAAACAAATCATGACAATGGAATGAATAAATGCTTTGAAGTATGAGGTCAGAACAATGTCCATGAGATTACAACACATCCTTCACAGTTTACAATGCAAGGACCTAGACTATGGCCAATTTACACATTATGTGAAGTAAGCAACAGTGAGTAGTGCCAGTTTTTATTTATTGGAACTGTCAACAGGTTTTCCAGCAGCAGATAACAAAAGGGAACTTTGTCCACTGTGAAGAGACCTATTCAAGTGTTAATATTCAACAAACTGGTATTCCGATAATGCATACCAGTCAACTCACAACTACCAGAGGTTTAGTTATACACGAAATAAGTTTTGGCATGATCAATTAAAAACATCTATTACTACATGACCAATGGAAATCTTGTATAATTCTTTCCATTCATAGAAGATTTTGAGCTCTTATTTAACTTCTCCCCCTACAGAAACATTTGCAACATACACATGAACCTCACACAATGCAATATCTCTTGTGGTGACACTAGGGTATTCTGGTTTCTTTCACTTCTTCTCTTCAGTCTTTTAATCCTGTGTTGATGACATTAACTGGTTTAGAATTACTTACATCATACCACCCATCCCCCCCATTCCTCCCATACCACCCATCCTGCCATCTGATCCCATCTCTTCCTTTGGAATATCAGTTATAACAACTTCAGCTGTTGTTAACAATGATGCAACTCCAGCTGCATCTGTCAGGGCTGTTCGGACAACCTGTAAGAAATTACATGATCACAACTTCTTAAAAATAACCATTTCAGCCATATGAGTAAGGACTAGCCAGACAGCTGAATTAGAGAACAGTAACAATTCAGAATTGCCATACTTTTCAAAAGGTTGCATCAATGTTTCAGCAGTGGAGCAAATCACTTGTCCTTAAAGAGGAACTGCACAGCACATGTATGACATATACATGGGAAAACTACATGAATGCTTAAGGAAATGGGGAGGGAGAGGTAAAGATCACTTGTGTGTTCCAGAAAATCATCCAAGGCCCAATAAATGTGAGCAGTGGTTTGTCACGAAAACCAATGCTGATGGATAACAGAAGCTGGTGCACACTGTTTCTTGTTTTAAAAGTCAATGTCTGACATGCAACCACCCTATATGACATATTTTTGTGAGACTGGTAGGCAATGATAGTGATTTATCATAATATTTTGCCTTTTAAAAACTTTCATATCTGGGTGAGATTTAAGAGAAAATTAATTACCTTGGTAGGATCAATGATGCCCTTCTCTATCATATTCACATACTCATTGTTCATTGCATCATATCCAATTTCACTATCCAGTTCTTCAACTTTAGCAACCACCACTGAAGCGTCAGTGCCTGCATTCTTTGCAATCTGCATGCAAGGCGTTCGCAAAGCCTTGCGGACAATGTCCACTCCTGTCAAAAGTGAAATCCATTATTTTCAAATCAACTTCTGGAGTTGTCCTTGGGAAACTAATAGTTGCTCAGTCAGTAAAGAAATTCTATCTTTTGCAGGGCCCAAAGATTCAATTCCATGTTCACAACAGCCCATCACTGGGCCCTATACAGGGGCAAGATGAATCCAAAACCACACCTTCAAATCTTATTTCTGGTGAAGTTCTCAAAAGTGGCCTCTTCCCTCGACATTTTACAACCAGAATTTTGTATGTACCCCATCTTTTGCTATGAGTATGAATTTAAAAATGAGCTGAAATACACTGAAAGTGTAACACAATAACTGCAATGTGAAGGTAAATTTTAATTATTGGAAACTATAGTTTTAAGTGTGACATGTTTCGATCTATGGTATTTAGTAGGGCAGACCTAACAGTATATTCAGGTCTCAATGTCAGTAGGATCCAATGATTGGCTTTTGATAACAGCAGGATATTTCTTGAACTGAACACAATGAACCCGGTTAAAAAAAATTGCTGTCAAGCCAAAATGCTATATTAGTCATTCTACAAAGTTTTCACTACAAATACAAAATAATTTTTAATAAAAGTTTTCTCCTGGTGTCACAGTAGGTACAGTGTGTGTGTGTGTGTGTGTGTGTGTGTGTGTGTGTGTGTGTATGTATGTATGTATGTATGTATGTATGTATATATATATATATATATATATATATATATATATATATATATATATAGACACACACTATTATCACTCACTGCTAGTACATACCTGTTGCTTGGTCACCATTTGATGTATGAATACTGGTCAGAGTTGGAATGCACCTCAGCAGAGCAGTGCCACCACCTGGAACAATTCCCTCCTCTACAGCAGCTCGTGTCGCATTGAGAGCATCATTAACACGGTCCTTCTTCTCATTCACCTCCACCTAATGAAAATATATTTATAATTCACCTAATGACACTTTTTCAATAGTTTAGACTACTTAGCGTCAAATGAGTCTCCAAGCCAAGGTTTGAACTCTGGACCTTCCTAATGAAAATAAAGAAGGCAGTTCAGTGATCATAGCCCATACTTCCCACAGCTTAGTATGATTGATTATTTACTCTGTTATCAGACTCATTATTCGCTTCATGATTTTGATCATGACAGTCCCGAGCTACAATCCAAAATGGAGAGCAGGAGACACTCAAATCCTCGGCCTTAATGTCATCATCTAACAGAGCTGTAATGTAAACCTGTCACACTATGAAGCATAAAATATAATTATTTATCTTCAACAAAGTTGAACAAAGCTAATATACAGATGTCCAAATGCCAAATCACCCATTTGAAATATACATACATTTCACATAGCACTATGTACATCAATGCAATAATGATAAGATTAACTCATTAACACTTTCTACAAATTGTTATATACTGCTGAATGTTTTAAGAACTATATCTAGTTTTGAAGATTATATACTTCAACATTGTAGCGTTTCTATTACACACCTCACTTGATCCTCCGACTTTAAGCACCGCTACACCAGAAGCCAATCGTGCCAGTCTTTCTTGTAGTTTCTCCTTCTCATACTCTGATGTAGTACTGGAAATCTGGTCACGAAGCTGTTCAGTACGGCGATCTATGTCAGACTTCTTGCCTTTACCCTATTAACAAAAGTTTCACTTCTATGTCAGTCTTCTTGCCTTTATGCTATTTATAAACACCACGTTGAATATGATTTTGTATGAAAATGATGGTGATCTGAGATGGAAGATAAAATATTCCCAAAATACCAATACTGTAACTTTTGCAGTATCCATGCTTCTAACCCTCTTAGGGTTAAAAGAAGTGTGATTTGTCATAAATAAATTATCTTTACCTACATGCATACAACGAAAGAAGATGAAGTTCCAGGAATTAAAACGAGAAGCTGAGAATGGGGAAAACTGGAGAGCTCTTTTTGGGCAGAGCAATGGACCTGTCATAAGACAGAACACTGAATAATAACATGCATACCAACTACAGTAACTGCCACAAATGTTGTTACCCGGAGTATTAGTGTATCATCCTTAGTGATGACAATTTCTCCCACTTGACCCAGGTCTGAGAGTTGAACATCCTCAATCTTGATTGTGTTGGCCTCATCTCCAAATACAATTCCACCTGTAGCAATAGCCATGTCATGAAGTGTAGCTTTGCGATTATCACCAAAACCAGGGGCTTTAACAGCAGCTACTTGAAGCCCAATTTTTAATCTGAAAGATAATTTTACAGTAACACAACTTTCTTCATTCTGATCTTACTTTCTGTATCAACCATATTTCACCAACATATTCTGAACAGCGCCATTCACTTGGTCCCTCATGAAAGTGTTATCAACTCCATGGTACAAGGCATTCTCTGATGTGTTAATATGTATGAGCGAGTGAAGAAATTCCATTATGAAACCTGAAATTCATAATTATGTCTGCAGAAATTCCACTAGTACTATACTGTATATTCCAAAGAGCCAGTCTTCCAAATATGTATTATACAACCTCAAAATATGAGATGACTGGGAGACCACAGCAGAGTTTCTTTGGTATTTATCTTTGACTTTACTTACCTTAAAAGTACAAATGATAAAAATTAACATGGTAGATTATTGGCATCAAACTACATGGGATCAGAATGTGTAAGAATGTCAATGAAAGATATGTTAACTGAAATGCATCCCTGGGACTTCATATAAACTACAGAGAACAAATCTCACTTTAAAGGGGAGGTTTGGTGATGGTGGTGGCAAATTACATACTTTGAAGAGGTCACACACTAACATCACTGCCCATCCCATTCCAGCTCAACCCCTATTTTAAAAAATAATGTATAATATACTCATAATGCTAAAAAAAATTCTCAAGAGTATTAAAACAAAACAAGCTTCCCTTATGACTTTCATGACCATCTACTATTTATTTGGACCCTCAATACTTGTTAAGTGGTCAGTATAAACTCACCGATTCACAACCAGAGTGCTAAGGGCTTCACCATCAACATCTTCAGCAATAATTACCAATGGTTTCCGCTGAACATTTGCCAGTTCAAGGGCTGGAATAATAGACTGAACACTGGAGATCTTCTTCTCACTTAGAAGCAACAAACAGTCATTAAATTCAACTTTTGCACCTGAAAGTAAAGCAATAACATCTCAGCTAATTGAATTGCACATTCATCTTAAACTACACTTCTTTCACAATCATTATCATTACCACAATGAATTACCTTGCTATAACTGGCCCATTCACATCATCTCAAAGACTGAAGCATGTACAGGTTACATATGGTATTCTTCTTTTGTCTATGATCAATACTGTATATTTCCTAATATGCCACTTGGAAGTCCCTTCAGGATTCCTATTCTTGCAACATAATTGTTTAATACTGTTTTAAATGTCATGAAATTTTGATCCACACTTCTGACAAAATATCTCCTTATATAAGATGGAAACTGCCACCACAATTTTACTTCAATGTAATGTGTTGGGATAATGTAGGTACAATTTTTTGAGATTAATTTCGCAGTTATGTCACCAGAATGTAGAGTTTTTCTATATTATTCTTATATGTAAAAACCTTACAATTACAAAGAATGTTGGGAAAGAAAAACCGAAATACTCATACCTTTTGATGTATTAATGAAGTAAGGTGATATGTATCCACGATCGAACTTCATGCCTTCAATTACTTCCAGCTCATCATTTAGAGTTTTTCCATCCTTAACTGTGATCACACCTTCCTTGCCAACCTATAGAGACATACAACACAATCAAAAATATTCCACAATATAATTACAATTTATATTTACTCAAACATCACTATCTACCTTCTTCATTGCTTCTGATATGAGATCACCAACATTTCTATCCCCATTAGCAGAAATTGTTGCTACCTGGGCAATCTCTTCTGGGGTGGTAACAGGTTTTGATAAGGATTTCAAATTTTCTTTAATTGCATCTACAGCCATCATAACACCTGCAATATATAAACAATAATCACAACTTTAGGCCATACTGGAATTACTACAATACACCTTACATACACATCTTATAATGTTATCAGCAAACTAACCTTATGCTATTAAGTTTAACTGCTGATTATTCTGACACTAGCACAACAATTAATTAATATACTGTCTAAATTAATATGATGTAATCTGCCAGTACCACAAGAATTTATCTATTTTAATAACTACACAAAGAAACATGTACTTCTAATTTGTTGAGAACTGTACAATGTAATTTAATATTCCATTATTCAAAAAGTTCAAGAATTTTCAATGCAATATTCTGAAATAACAGTCAAAGAGACCTGTTTCCCTCATGTGTAAGACTTCTACTGAATGTATCATGTCAGCTACAAATAAAAAAAATACTTCAAATACATTTCTGAAAATTTCATACACAATACAATACCTCTTCTTATTTCAACAGGGTTTGCACCCTTGCTAATCTTCTCAAAACCTTCTTTAGCAATAGCTCTGGCAAGAACTGTAGCTGTTGTTGTACCATCTCCTGCCTCTTCATTTGTATTGTTAGCAACATCTTGAACCAACTTTGCTCCAATGTTCTGGAATTTATCTTTTAATTCCACACCTTTTGCTACTGTTACACCATCCTTTGTGATTTTAGGGCTGCCCCATGACTGTTCCAATATCACATTACGACCCTGAAATATTTGTTAAATAGTATATTTAATTTTACCTTGTATCTAAATATAAATACTCTGTTTATCTGACACCATTCATGTATCTAGAGATTAAGAGATTATAAAAACAGATGTGTTTAAATGGAACAGAGTGCAAGGTTAGGTGAACTAGTTACAATACATTGAAATTATACGTTTGTACCATACATTCTTCATATGTTCTTGTTGACTGTTTTTAATTTGTGTAAAAAGTATACAAACATAAATGACATTAACATTAATTATGGATTGGTGAGGTTAGTGAAGTCTAAAAATCTGTATTGACAAATTTGAATGTAGACACTCCTACAAACACACTGAAATTTCTATTTATGTTTCCAGATATATGTGAAACATATATTAAGACTAAGCAGTCACGTGACAAACAAACCAACCTTTGGTCCCATTGTAACAGCTACAGCATCTGCAAGAATGTCTACTCCCTGCAACATGAGGGCTCGCACTTCTGGTCCAAATCGTATATCCTTCGCCATAAACCTGACTTGGGACAAGTGGCATGCTGCTTTTGAACGCAGTACACGTGGAAGCCGATGCATCTGAAAAATTGGCATTCCTAACCTATGTATCCTAATATAAAATATGAACTAGCTAAAAATGAACCATACACTCCATGGAAGATATTTTTCCGGCACTCATTAAAGAATTAATATCGTAACTAACATTAAACGAAACAATGTTTCGTAAGCCTCAAAAATTTCTTGCTTAATATTCAAAACTGCAAACATTTAATAGAACTGTTCTGATTCCATGTATATAAATTTATACGCCTGAAAATAAGGCAAAACGTTATCAATTCTAATTACCAAATTACAAATTATTACCATGTTATTTAGTTCCAGCAAAACCCGATTGATATTCTACTCGACAAGAAGCAACACACGCCGACTCAGTTACACGCTGAGAGAGAAGGTCGCGGAGTGCACATGGCCGGCAATTTCTAAACTAGGCCCCAAACAGAGTATAATATAATACAAGGCGATTATTTGTTAAACCCAATCCTCTCCAATGTGTTTACGTAAGAAGTTTTATTTGTATATTTGCGCCTTCTTATCATATACGTTTACTACTAAAGTACACCTATTTCATTATATATTTTAAATTAAACTATACAACTGTATAAATTTATGTACACTTTGGGGCCTCTTCTTCTAGAATGTACCACTTAGATGATGTAACTTCGTAAATTTCTGCTGAGCCATGTATGAATATTATTGAAATTAAATTTTCCTCTGTTTAGACCTGCATTTCTGTTTTAATTCCCTTTTTATGCTTAATTACACGAGTTATTCCGTAAATCAAATGAATTGAGTGTTGTAGATATTCTATGCACGGTTTGCAGATATACAATTTGCCACCTGTTGGTCTTAGGGTCGAACTAATGAAACATGAGTATTTATGTTCATATCGGCAGAAGGTTTCTAGACGTTCATTATAAATGTCGCTACGTGACGCTATACAGTATATGAACGAACAAAACAATTTCTTAGTCTTGCTATAAAGATTAAAATCAATGATCCCTCGTGTGTTTGCTATCCGGTCTGAGCGATAGAAAGTTCTTGAATTGTGGAAGCGTAGGTTGAAAGGAATTAATAAGTTTTGAGTAAAGGTGATTGTATTGCTTTACGTTTGAAACAATTAAAATGGTATGTATGTTATGTAAAAATGGTCTGATGACGGGAACGTTATGTCTTAGTGTTTTATGTATTTTGTTCTTGTATAATTACAGGAAACATTACGTAGAATCATAAATGAAAGTTGGATTGTAAAAATGTTATACATTACAAATGCATATGATAGAAAATACGTTTGTTAATACCAAGCTGTGTAATAGCTCTTTATGTTATCTCAGATACTCTTGTGCTATGCTTCTGAAGAACTTATATTCATATCATTTTGTAAAATTAGAGAACCACCTTAATGGTTAAGATTTGGGCTCTAGTGGCTTTAACTATCTTGTCATTGTTAAGGGAATAATTAGCGTTTATTAGTATGCAGTAAAATTAAACTTGTTTTGATAAAGCGTTGTTTTATTTCAGGCAACACCAGTAGCCATTGTGGCAAAGCGATTGATTCCTCTCTTTGATAGAGTACTCATTCAGAGAGCTGAAGCTATAACAAAGACAAGGGGTGGTATTGTTATTCCTGAAAAAGCCCAGGCCAAGGTTTTGCGTGGAACAGTTGTTGCTGTTGGACCTGGTGCTCGAAATGAGGTATGATACTCCAGTCATTCATTCTTCTTACTGTTTACAGGTGGACTCCATTACACACGCAGCCCACAACATGCCATAACTGCTTCTTTCTACATCTTTTAGAAAATTAACATCTCAAAGATACCATATAACTAGTCAAGTTGATACAGATTTATTAAATGAAGGAATAATAGTGTTTGATACAGACAAACCACTACTACCTATAACACTAAATGAGAACCAACCATGTGACATGCTGTAAAACACTTTTGTTTGATGCACACAACTAAGTCTGCTTTCTTGTTATTGATGCCATTTTGCATTAGCCAGGAGTGACAAATGACCAAGACTTGACAAAGAAAATTTTTGTCAATCATACTGTTGTTGGAACGTTGTTATTGTGTTGCATATCAACATACACTGAAAAAGTTTAATATAAGGTTGTGTTTTTTGCTTAATTCCAGAAAGGTGAACATGTCCCATTGTCTGTAAAAGTTGGAGACCAGGTGTTACTGCCAGAGTATGGTGGTGCAAAAGTAGAATTAGAGGAAAATAGTGAATTCCATCTGTTCAGAGAATCTGATATACTTGCCAAGATAGAGTCCTGAATCTCCAGCTGTCACAAATAGACAGCATTCATATATGTGTAGTTAAAATGGGAGAACATGAGAATTATGAAGACAAACATTCTCTGCTATTGATGAAAATTACAGAGAGTAATTTATGGATGTTGTATACATGTAATAAGAAGTGTGAATGGTAAATGTTATATGATATGGTACAAGCTAACAAAATTTAGGGTGTTTTCTGTAAGTTTCACTTACTTTCAATATATAGAATGTAACTTTTTTTCACATTAAAATTGCATTTAGAGTATTCCTTTTAGGTGGAAATACTTCTCTTTGTAATTATATGTAAGGTCTTCCTTGAAAAGTTTGTAAATTCTGGCTTACTATCTTCCCATATCAGCCATTCCTACCACAAACAGCCCTTTCTCTTTAGGATATGTGATAAATTGTATTCAAAGTATTTCTAATCTCCATGTTGTATTCCCTTCCTACACATCTCATCCTTGATTTTAATATAAAGATTTCAGGTTATAAAGTTTGTCATGCAATTTTCATCCTGTTCCCACTTTCTTAGGTACAGATGTTCTCACCACTTGGTTAACAAAGCCCTTCAATATAGTATTGATGTAACTGAGGCAGAATATTTGCCCTGAAAAATAATGTAGGAATGTTTTAAAGGCTATGAATTACTCTGAAATTTAAATTATAGCTCTCCCTTGTTAAAAGAAACTTCTTTCAATTTGACTTCTGAATTGATATGTCTTCAAATACAGTGAAACCTCGATGCATCGTTTTCGGCGGGGGTGGGAAATAAAAACGATGAATGCGGGAAAACGATAGATGCGGGAAAGCATTAAAAATTTAAAAAAAACAATGTTTCTCTTTCAAAGTTACTTCTTTTTACCAAAAAAGTCTTTAGTGGACAACTGGTTTGTCGAAACTTTACGTTTTAGACCAAACAGAGCACTTTCCACGTTCAAAGTGTTTTCCTCGTCACGTTTACTAATATTAAGCGCATAAAAGAACGACTTCACTTTCGCCAATGCAGCGTGTGCTTCGGCAAAACTCGGCAAAGCTTCGGGCTCGCATTCGTCGTCTCCCTCTTCCTCACCACTCCAACCCCCTTTGCGGACAATAACAGGAAGAATGGAAATACTATTACTGCCGAACTCAACGAAACGTAGCTGTAGAAGACCCTGAACCGCTGGAAACGAGATGAACCAGAAGAATGAAAAGTGCCGCCAGCCTTTCCTTTGTACTTGTAATAAAAGCATTTGTGAAGAAATTCACACTGCACATGCCATCTGGCATCGCTGGAACGAAATATGAGTGCACCCTAATTAAAATCGTAAAATTTCTGACAATGAGCACCGCCATTCACTCCAATATCACCCCTGCACCGCTGACCCTCATTCCAAAAGAATGTGCTGGTTGGGCGACATAACAGGTTACCGCTACTGCGTATTCCAAAAACATTGTGCGTCTTTCGGTATTAATTTATCTCAAAACCCAGCATTTTAATTTCTCAGAAACGATCATTGCGGGAAAATTGTGGGCCGGGACTAAGATTTTTGAACGATCGATGCGATAAAACGATAGTTCGAGGAACGATAGAAGCGGGAAAATGTAACATTATTTTATATGGGATGTATTCGGGACCGAACAAAACGGACGATGCATCCGGGAAAACGATAGTTCCGGGAACGATGGATAGAGGTTTCACTGTATATGCTGAATAATGTTAACACTTATTTCTGGTATTCTTGGTTGTGATGACAGATGGTCACCATTGTTTTCAAGGGGCATTTTTAGCTACTGTGGAAACATCAACTCTTGTAATTCTTATCATTGCATCCATACTAATATCATCCACTTATTAAGATTTATGCATATTTTTTGTATGAATGCAGAATATGGTCTTAGTCTGAAATTGTGTATCAAATTTTTTTTAATTTAAATTTGTATGGTACCTTTCATGGGAGAACATGAAATTTGTTAATAGCCATGATGTTGGGAACTAGTGGAACATCAGAAAATGTTTCAGATTACTGACTAAGCAGTTCTGAATGAAGTCTGTTCAGAGCATTTTGCACTACCAATCTTGAACTTTTGGGTTCTAATAAATGGTAGGTGAATTGTATACTGTGCTCAAGTTTCCATTTTATTTTACTAAAGATACATTGATTTATTTCAGCATGCCTCTTGTGATAATGCCAGATGGTGGGTCACCTAGTTCAGTCACACCAGCCAAGCCATCCTGTGATACTCGTGCATGTGCAACCTTTACCAGAGACTGAAAATTAAATTCACAGCTCATTACTCCCAACAGTTCTATGTACATTCCTCTGCATTATAATACAGACTAAAAGATACCTTAAATGTTCGAGGTTCCCATACTGCTAGATCTGCTAGTGTTTTCCTGTTCAGCAAGATGTTACATCGTACCAGACCTTCTCGGAATAAAGGATATGTCATATTATGTTCTTCGCATCCTGCTGTAATGCGAGTCTCCCAAAGCTGTAAGAATGTGAAATAATGAAGATACAACTCAATATGCATTCGTTCACAAATTAGCAGCATGTGTTTGTAAAATTGTACCCACAGCAACCATATCTTCTTTCTTAAGTTTTCTTCCTTTAGTAGCAGACACCAATGCTCGGTGAACAGCTCTGATTGCAATTGAATAACAGTTTCTGCGCCTTCCATAAAAGTGCTGAAAGAGATGGTATTGTGTTGAGTCATTTAGAATAGTTTAATCTACATTAACAGCTGCAATTATGTGGCTTATGCAAAATATGCTGTTCACTTCATTTTCATTTGCTATATAAATTAATAATAATTACCGACCGCCATTTATCTTCAACCTTTTCGTTAAGAGCAAGGCGGTAATATATAATATGGATTTTCCTAACCTAACAAAATTTTTACGTTCATTTTGTTCAGATACTTCTGATATTTGCCGTCTTTAAGAAAAATTCTTACCGCTGATAGCTTCAATATCTTTCTCTTCCTCCAAAATTCGTCCGGTCCTCTATTACGAACGAATAAAGCCAATGATGTGAATACCATCCTGCTATTAAATCGTCATGAAATTATCACTTGGGTTCTGAACTTGAAACACGAACATCTTTAGGTTATCTATGGCAATGTTGGTATTAATCTGTGTTTTACAGGCTGGGTGACATGAAGCCAAGTTTCTGACTACTGATGACCTGCCACATGGTGATCCATGTTTCGGACCTGGGATTCACACTGAAACCATGGTTCATCAGTATTAACTGTGAAACACTGTGGTAACAACTTTTTAGCCTCTTTGGGCCTCATTTTCGCAGCCTTTGATAATGTTATGAAATTTGTGGTTGGTAGTAAGGTGTTGGTCTTTAGAGAAGTTGTGTTGTTTTTATAACGATTGGTAATGAGATTGTGCATGGCAATACGTATAAATTAATAAAATAAAATTAGTCATGAGGTATTTATGATTGTAAATTGGTACAAGTAACTTAGAAGAGGTTACATTTGAAATGGATGAAGACATACTTACAACATTGAAGATTCTTATTATAGGAGAAAGTGGAGTAGGTAAATCAAGGTTGGTTACATTAAATTACCGATATATTATGCATTTATTTGATTTATAATTCAGCTATGAAGTTTCTATTGTCATTGACTCTTTTTTGTTATATTTGCGTTAATGCAGTGTATACAATTTTTTCGTTATTTTAGTCTTCTTTTGCGGTTCACTGATGATAACTTCGATCCTAGTGAACCTTCAACCATTGGAGCTGATTTCAAGGCCAAGAATATTACAGTTGGTAACACAACTGTGAAATTGGCCATTTGGGTAAGTTTCCAATTTTATACAAGGCCTTTTTCACATTATAATGTCTTTAATATTTTATTTAAGAAATATAAGTAAGAAATTTTTATAATTTAAATATATGACATGCCCTTTTATTTTAGGACACGGCTGGACAGGAGAGGTTCCGATCATTGACTCCCAGCTATTATCGAGATGCTCAGGGAGCAATATTGGTGTATGATGTTAGCAACATACAGACTTTCCAAAAACTTGAAACCTGGCTTGAGGAATTAGATACATACTCAACAAAGAATAACATTGTCAAGATGGTTGTAGGGAATAAAATTGACAAAGTAGGCTACATACAGTAATACTACATGTATTTTGTCAGATAATTGAAGAGGTTTTTGCTATGTACACATTGTAATTATGGATTTACATTTATTGAAAACAAACTTTAAGTAATGTGCTTAGCATAGAATGTTGATAATCATGAAACCTGTCAGAATTTTTTCTCTCTCATTCTTCAGAGATCATAACCTTGAGTGTATTGTACAGGACCAGCAGCCCTGGCAGACAACTTTATAGTGATTTTTCACTCTATTTTGTGGAGGGAATAAGTTTTATTCTAAACAGTTGTATAGAATGTAAATTACCAAAATTAAAAAAGTAATTTTAGTAACTTGTCCAACACTTAATTACACTACTTACAAAACACTTTTCATGCTACATATGAGGTTTTGTCCAAATTGCCTAGAACTTTAATGAGACCATACAAAATTATGTAAATTAACTATTTGTCAATCATAATTCCATAACCTCTAAAAGAAATCTTTCTTGACTAGTTTGTCACTGAATGCTAGTATTATATACTGTTATTAGACCAGACCATTGTGGTCTACCTGTCACCGATTTAGTGAATGGAGCAGTCTTTCATTTAGGATAATCGGTAGCACATATGAATGAAGTATGTCTTTTCTTGTATGTGGTTTTAAGATCAGCATTTCAGTTTCTAAAATTGTGATATTTTAATTCGCAAATGGGGTTAAAACAATGAAATCTGTAGCTAATGCAAGTTCCCATCAGGTTAAACCCAAAAACACTTTGAAGCAAAGAAGTGAGCAGTATTGATCTCCAGTAGTGGTTTTCTTGCTGGAAGTGATGATTACATTACCATCTATGATAAGAGAATAGGTTTCAGTTTCACCATCACATGATTTGCATTACATGTAGTTCCTTTATTTGTTGGACTTCATTCATGTTGAGTAACTGGATGTAACAATCCACAAATCTGAATTATATATGATGTAAAATGGTAATTATTGTTGCAGGGGAATCGAGAGGTAAGTAGAGATGATGGTATGAAGTTTGCAAGAAGGCATCAAACACTCTTTATTGAATCCAGTGCCAAAACAAGAGATGGTGTCCAATGTGCCTTTGAAGAACTGGTGCAGAAGGTCAGCATATGATATTATTCTAATTCATCATAAGCAAGTATACTAGTTGAACTTATTAATTTTAAGAAACTTTGCAGTTGTGATTTGAAAATTATAGGTTCAGAGATCCCAACTTCTAGGCATGAACATGAACAGCATTGCAAACACATCAGCATGAAGTGCCTCCACTGAGATCTAATGGATGGCATTAGCATTGGCAGCCCTACATACACATAAACAAAATAAACAGAAAATATTGGTCTACATTAGGCAATATGAGTTAGCACTCAAATTTTCAAAAAAAATATTTAAACATTGTATTTTTGTAAGTGCAAAGCAGATATAAATGTTTTTAAACATTTAGATGTGAATGGGCATTCATGTTCCTAAATGTTTTATTGCAGATAATCCAAACACCTGGTCTCTGGGAGAGGATTCAAACAGATACTGATCAGATCAGGGTTTCTGATCATGAGCCATCAGTGCCAAGCTGTGGCGGATGGAGGTGTAGTCGTGTGTAACATGTTGAACTCTAATCAGCAGGATGTTGCATTGAATTTAACACTAGCAGCCATTTGAGCATTTGGCACAGGTGTCAAGTTCTAGGGTTCTTCACATTCAGGTGAAAAAATTTGTTGAAAGCAGGAACTTATTTAATTCTCTGCATAATAAATGCTATTTGATAACATTGAAATTGATTGTAATATTGAGTTTTGTATATGTTGTAATGTAATGCCATAGTTAATATTGTACTTTTTAAGTAAAGTTTCATCATTTCTCCAAGGCTACAAGTTACCATTCCAAACTGACTTCATCATAATCAGCTGCTATCAAGATACTTATTTTAAATTCATATGAAGGAAAACTATTAAGATGTGTTTTAATGAGCTTTCAATATATTCTTGCAAGTACATGTTAATACCTTAATATGTAGAATCTCAGATGTTGTATTATAAATAAATAATTGTAATATTTTTAAAGTACAATAACTGCTACTGATTTTGTGCTGTCCTTTATTTTATATTATGCCATTATTTGACTGATAACCTTCTGAAGGAAATATCAAGAGTGGCTGTCTTGACACCCAATGCAAAATGCTCAAAGCTCTCTGTCTCTCTCTCTCTCTCTATATATATACATATATACACACACACACATATAGGATGTCCCAGGAGGAAAGGTAAATATTCTGGGAGGTCATAGTATCAGTGTATAAAAAGTGTATATGTACATGTGTCCTATTCCGAGTGGTTTCTGAGATAGAGCTATTTCACTCCTACAGCATTTATTACCAGGTTCAAGGGTAGGTGGAGAGTCCTGACTATTAAACACTTCACAATGGGAAGACATGTTTGAGACTTGTGGCATATTGATATATAGTAAGAGTGGGTTTTCCTAAGTTCCTTTACAGTGTTCATTGGTCCAAGAACAGTACTGGTAGGGAGTTGACCTGCTGCTGATGTTGAACGTAATTTTGCATCATAACTCATATTTTAATTAACTGATATTTGTAGAATATACTCTTGTATTTACTCTTCATATTTAATCTACAAAAGTTTAGTGCTATGACCACTGTGTTGAAAATCAGTGAACAACTTATTTTATACGTCTGTGATTGTTACTTACTTCTCATTTGTGGTAAACTTAATTAAATAAAGACATTAAATGTCTGATTCTTATGCATATTGTATTTTGAGTAGTTTATTGTGTAATAATTGTAAATTGTTTAAAATGTACCCTTGATTTCAGTGTGAGACAAATTTAAGATCCTTTACATGGAAAACCTTCACTACATACTTTGCTTCACTCATATCCTTCCTTATGTTAACAAATGTTAAATGTTGCATTTTTGCTCGGCTCAGTGCTTCACATTTGTGGCCTGCCATGGGTTGCCCGTATAAACTAGTAAAAGGTAAGTTGCGTGCAATTTCTCACAAATTGCTCATCTGTGAATTACTTGGGAAGATTTTAATATTCCTCTGTTTATTTTATAAGATTCATGTTGAGCAATTCCAAGGAAACATTTTGCACAAGAAATAAAATATGTGGGAGACTGGAACAGAATTATTATTTTACTGAGGAATTTTGCAACATACCATAGTACAATATCTTCAAGAATCTGAATTTGAGAAAATGTTTCCTGATTTATACAAATATATTTTGATGAATATATATAATATAATAAAACAGTATCTTGCATATAGGATGACAGTTTATGATATTCATAAAGTTCTTTTGCTGCTTCTACTCGTAATACCACCACCACTATGGAAAAGGAGTGTACGTTATCAATGGGTGGTAAATAACCACGAGATGTTAATTACCAGAGACTATAAACAGCAAGATAGTTGTCGGATTTTAGGTTTTCAGAGCGGTGAGTCTTAAGATAACTGGGTTGTACGTTATTGCGCCGTATGGTCTGGTAGAAGTTTACCGAAGATTAAGAGGTGTTTGCAGCCTCCATCATCGCCCTGATGACAAACCAATGTTCAACAACATAGTTACTCTCCACAGTCTCCGAAGTAGATAACCTACCTCCATTGAAACAAGTTAGTGACATGTTGGTATAATCTGTAGTATGTAAGTAATCAATGTGTGATGTTAATGTACATGTTTCTATATCTGTGTTAATGTATGACAAGTTGTTTATGATAAACAAATATGGCGGATATTGCTAGTAAGAAAATAGGTGCTTCGGATTTCAATCCCGAAAAATGTACGTAACTTCTAATGTTATCATGTGTATAATTTTCAATAATGGTAGTTCGTTATTTGCTGTGGTATCTCATGGTAATTTTACAAAGGCCTTTGCTTTAGAGATGTTGCATAAGTCCATTTACACCTGGATTTCGATTGTTCAAATGCGGTTGGGACTTGTAGTCACCTTATTTCCCCGTGTAATCAATTATTGTGGATGTACTTTTCAGATGTTAAGGAACTCTCCCAGAGATGTGTTGGAGGTCAGGAACTACAGCAGCAACGTCAGAAAATACAAACTCTTGCAGATGAAACTAACAACCAGCTAAAGAAAAATGTGTATCAGAATTATATGCAGTTCATCGAGACTGCCAAAGAAATATCTCGTATCCTGAAAAGTACACGAAACATTGAAATCATGGGGATAATATGGAGTGTATATGTTGAAGTTCTACCCATTTTAATAATACACTGAATCTTCTGTAGGAATGAAACCTTTCACACCTCTTTTAGTGCAAAGTCTTTTATGCATGATACCCAAAGGGTTCTACAGTTAGTATGTACCATTATAGAAATCTCAAACATCATTCTCTTACATCTAATGTTTTAGTTAATCTAAAAGTTTTTATTGAAGGTATTATTAAACTAATACATTTTCTTGGGCATATTGCAACAGAGGCAGCGTCTGAACTATCTTGTGTGTCTGAAGTAATAAGTATAGAAAAACATTCAAGAATATGCATCCGTTTAATAACAACTTAATCATTTACTGAATTTGCATATAACTTGCAGCTTCCAGACATAGCCATATGATTTCAACCTACCAAAAGTCTGACCTGTTACTGAATGCATATTTATTTATGATTACTAGAGTTAAGCAGTACATAGTAGAAATGATTGCTTAGAGCAAGTTATAACATGTAGGATTTGA
Source organism: Zootermopsis nevadensis (assembly GCF_977971745.1). Classification (NCBI taxonomy): domain Eukaryota; kingdom Metazoa; phylum Arthropoda; class Insecta; order Blattodea; family Termopsidae; genus Zootermopsis; species Zootermopsis nevadensis. The sequence continues at coordinate 18,716,396 of NW_028259192.1, read as the reverse complement.
GGTTTTTATGGTAATGAGTCTGAAGATGGCTGTCTTCTGGGTTGTAGCACTATGTAGTGTGAAATATTGGTAAACTTTTACCGGACTACATAATATTACAACCCAGAAGACAGTCCTATTCAGTTATAACATGTTATTAAGAAAATCAGTTATGTTTATCAATTAATAGCTAACTGAATTGAAAACGTAGTAACACATCTTAATTTTGGTATACTGACATGAATTGTTTTTGACAGTGCTATCATTCATCTTCTTTATAATTTCTTGCAAATGTAAGAAAATATTTCGTGTGAAGCGCAGTCAAAGGGATGGTATATTATTTGTAGTATAAAGAGAAAATACAGGAGTGTTCATTGCAGTCATGTTGATGGTAAGCCATTGCACTTTGTCAAAATGAACAATTTTTTTTTCCATTAACTCAAGGGCCCAGATCTTGAAAGTGAGATGTATCAATTGTCACACATGTTGTCAGAACAGAGATCTCTGTTGTCATCCCTTGCTACAACCTCATTACTAGGAGACAAGATCCCCAGTGCTATTGACAATGATGGAGCAGTTGGCACCCCTGGGGAGGGAGAGGAGGGAAAGGAAGAAGAAGAAGAAGAGAGGAGACGAAAATTGGCAGCCATTCTGGAAAAAGTTGAAGGATGTGTGGTATGAGTTGACTGTTATTGTAAATACAATGATCATGCAATAAAAGTAATTCCCCAGCTTATTTCTAAAGTAAATCAGGAATGGTATTATCTGACATACATTGAATGCAATAACATTTGTCATATCCACTTGTTATTGCATCATTTCTACAGATTCTGTCATGATGCAACTATAGGTGAGGACTTTTTGCAGAACAGTACACCTCCAAAATTTGCTAAAATGAGATTAATATATTTTGCAATAGAACCTAAGCTGCTGGATTGATTGGTGTTCCTAATGATAGCAAAACAAAATGATTTTTGTTTTATATGGAGATATATTGTTTCACAAAAGACCTGTCAGTTTTGAACAACAGTATTATGAGATTATAAATTGCTTTTTGTTGTAAACAGTGCTGGTTATGTTATTTCTTTGAGTAGGGTGACAAATGTTACCATATAATAAAAATTAAACAACCACATTTCCTGGTTTGAGAAATCTACCAGTTTTAGGTATACCATTTATCAGGAACAGTTCTCAGTTTGAAAAGTAATCCTGCTATATATATATATATCCAGTATTGCTTTTCTAAAAAGAAATATATTTGTGCAAATGTTAAAATTATATAAGAATTCACAATTTTGATTTGTGCATGTTGTGTTGGTAGACCCTGCTGGAGACTCCAGGACGTACAATAATCCATGAAGGGGACTTGCTAGAGCTGGATCCCATTGAAAATGGCGCACTCCAGCGAGTGCATGCTTATTTGTTTAGTGATGGTTATATGATAGCATCGTGGATACCCAATAGGTACAGCTTTATTCTTTGAACCCTACTAGCTGTTTTCCACAGAAAGAGGATATATTTCCTTATTCCAGTAAAATAGAAATAGTTTTCATGAAAAGTGTACAGTACTGGTCTGAATGTTTTGTGGTAATCCATGTGTTTATGGAGTTAATCTTGTATCTCTCATATGTTTTCATGGTGTGATGCTTAAACTTCACCTTACCATAAGTACGTATTAACATCAGTACATCCATCCTTCTAACTGAATAGACTTTAATGCAGACCATCCTGATATAATATACAGGAAACTCTTGGTTTACGAACGTTCAATTTACGAACATTCTCTATAACGATTGTCACAATTCATTCAAAATTTCTTAAAGTCGCCAATAGTTGGAGTTCCTTATAAAATGAAATGCCAAACGTATAGTGAACATAATTGTAAGATTTAAGTAAATAAACTTTTAAAAAATGTATTTGTTACAATAATTAAGAGAAAATTATTATATGATAATTATACTGAACTGTTCTTGGTTAATAAAACTAATATAACCAGTAAAAAAACCTCAGGAATGCAAGATACACATAACGAACAAAAACGTATAACGAAACTCGTTCGTAAACCGAGAGTTGCCTGTACAGTACAAACTATTAGAATGCGTGAATATTATTACATCTGCGGCAGATCCCCTTTCACATACTGATACAGAAAATATTCAGTGTGCCAACTTCCAGATTTCTTAAGCTTTATATCATAGCAGAAACCTGGTGTTCCCAGGTTTAAGATTTATTTATTCTACCAAAGGTGAAGCATTTGTGGCCTGTTTCAAGTGCAATTTGCCTAGAAGGTAAGTCTTTTCCATAAGGCATGTATGTGTTTATGTTTATGTGTTATATGACATAACATTACAGTTTTGAGAGTAATAGTCTAAAGTTTTTCCTCTGATATACATATTTGTGGCTTTATAAATTTACCCGCTATAAGCCAAAACAAATGTATACTATATAACTTTTGTACTGGTGGAGAAATTGTGTAAGCTAATGTGAAATAAAACTGATAGTATAGTTTTACAAGGGTATGAAATTTTTTAACCAGTGGTAATATCTGTTAAGGCGTGGTCCAGTTCGTTACAAATTTGAAGCCATGTATGAGTTGGGGAGTCTTGCTGTTGTAAATGTGCGAGATATGAGCAGTGTGAAGATGGCATTTAAATTGTTGGCATTCCCGGACACAAGGGTGTTCCAGTGCACCAGTAATCAGAGCAAGGTAAGATGCAACAGAAGCCAGATTTTTATCATGGAAAGTAGCATGAAAAGGAAACATAATTGAGCACTTCTCTAAAGATTTCTTTCCCCCCCCCACCAAATGTGGTGCCAGAGAAGCTTATTAGTACTACACAGCGCAACAACCCAGAAGACAGAAATCTTCATACTCCGCTGTGAAAACCTCAAATCTTACATAATGTACATGAGTTTTTTTTCTCAAAAGAGGACAGTTTTCTACATATACACAGCTTCATTATTGTCCTGAGTTATTTTGGGCTTTGGTTAGATGTTTTTGCTGCAAGGCATACCAGAATTTTTCACTTCCACCAGTTTCACAGCCTGTAATTTTACAGAATTGTCTGGATCTGCATATGTAATTACTACTTCTTACATAAAAGTATCACTTCCAGATTCATTGACAAATATATCTTCTATTTCATCATCATAATGTATGTCACGTCTGTTATCACAACTGCTTGGGGGAAAAAACACCAAATGAAGGCAAAGAAGTACAAAATAAGTCTGCCAGAGGTAGTATCTGACAGTGAACTACGGAACACTGGTTATGTCTGGCGAGAAGAAGCACAAATTATTGCTAGGAACATTAAAACTCAAGATTATAATTCATAGTCACGAAACTCTAAGTGGTATGATTTAATTTGGATTAATATGTTCAGGGCGAATATAAAAAACCCTCATTATTTTGGTGTAACAAAGGAAGTGGTTAATGATCATTATCATAACTAGAATCATAATTTGTATTTGAGGTAATGAAACATATGTGTAATCCTTTCTTATGTTTCTGTACTCATTGCACTATGCTATGACTTAAAAAGATGTGTTTTGGTTATTGAGGATATGAATTGCAGCAATCTTTTTTACTGTGGGGTTCCATTTTCTGCACATTTGTAGACCATTGAATTTTCTCACTGTGAAACAATATACATCAGTAGATGTGAATAGGATGAGCAGACTGTCTCATTGGTGAGATGTAGTTTACTAGCCTGAAAATGAATGTAAAGTCTAATGAATTTGTATAAGGAACTTATGTGGACTTCACCAGTCATGTACCTTTGATCGACATTTTTCTTTCCTGGACAACAGAAGCATGTAAGTCCCTGACTAAGATTCTGTTACTAATAGGTTTGTGCACTCTTAATTTATTTATGTATGGGTTTTTCAGTTCCTATTTCCATTTGTCTTCTTCCAGAAAGAATGGTTAGATAAATTTGAGCAAGCAAAGAAAGCTCGCCTTGCACAAGATCAGTTGAAACGGGAATCAACAAATATAACTGAACGTTCACCATTAAGACCATCACATTCTGAATCACTGGAGTCTCCTAGCAATCGTGAGTTGTTTTGATATTTGGGGGTTGCAGTAAAATTTCTTTGGCAACACTGCATAAAAAGAAGTTTCATTTCATTACAGTAATTACCTGTTTCAGACTCTACTTGATGAAACGGGTATTACGTAAGTGTAGATGGCCTGTTTGTCTGAATGGTTTAAAGATGCTGTACAAAATGGGAACTGGTAGGGTAACTGTATTGTGAAATGGGAGGAGATAAAGGAAGTAATTGTCACTTACTTTGAAGTAGTCATTGTGTTTTCGTAATAATAGTTTGTTCCTGTGTTACATTGAAACCAGTATCGAATGAATGTGAGTCAAGTACAATAGTTATTAGTTAACCCACTTCCTGTTCTATAAGTTTGTAGACACAAATGAAGATTTTATGCTGCATAAACTGCACAGGCAGCATCTGCAAGCACAGCATAAAATGACTGATCTTGTGACTTGCTCTGTGTAGCATTTGAAGATGCAGATGATTCCATTCCTGAAGCTGAGCTGCCTGAGTGGCTTTTGGAGGTTCCAGAAGATTTGGATGTCTGTATTGCACAACGTCACTTTGAGGAGGCTTACAACCTGTTGGAGAGGGCACGAGAGTTTCTTGATAAGAATACTACCACAGATCCTGTTATCACAGACATTAGGTATTCCAGTCAACATCTAATACAAAATTCTATGTTGTCTTCTTTGGGTCGTAGAATTATATTGTAAATTAAGAAATGCTGTAAAGTATGTGGAAGTTGCTGTAATAAAATGCTAATACCTCATTCTACAGCATTGCCTAGAATATTAAATATTGTTTGTAGGATATGGAGAAAATTGTTTACTGCAAAACTTCATAATATGCACTTTTTCCTAGTCTTATCAGGGTGGTAATCATTGATTTTGTGATAGGCAAGGAATTTGGTACTTATGAGAAAACAAACAGAATAATATAATACTCACTTGCAACATAGCAAAAATTTCAAAAAAAATTATTTAAGTTGCCTTGAGTATAGCAACCTGATTTTGTGATTATAATTAAATATTGTCATTATCATAGGTGCACTATATCAAGCTAGAAACTAAAAGTGGTGTTTTTGGCACAACAAAAACTTTATTTACCAAATCAAAAATGTCATTACAATTTTTTTTTCTCTTAAATTGTTCATACTTACAGATGTTATGAGACATGCCATTTTTTTTTGTGAATTATCATAGTTTATGCATGTTGTGATTCTTGGAACCCATAGTGGAAATATTCCTCTAATGATTGTATACTACCAACAACTACCAGTTATCACCATGGCATGATGTAAAGGGTTTGTAGCAGTCACTAGTGTTAGCCATGGCAATGAACATGTAAAAGAAAGAAAAGTGAGCTGAAAATTTTCACACCCATATAAAAGAATGGATATGTTCTTAGTTCTAAGTTTTCAGAAAGCACGACATAAAAATTCTGCACTGAATGATAACATGATTTTCCTGAATTTTTGTGCTTGTAATTTGAGCACAAATGTTACATTATTTCAAAGGATTTAGAAATTATCTTTATATTGATTTTATATATTTTCTGGTTATGAGGTATAACTGTATGAAGTGTATTTTTACTCATGTTAAAAATCAGAGTATTCCAAGTTTGTGTGTAATGTGGAAATGATCCTACATCCATTAGTCTCTGAAATGTAACGATTGGTATGTTGCTTAGGCGCAAAGTGGAAGCTCGTGTGAAAGCTCTGACAGAAGTCCTGATGAAGGAGTTGGAGGTCTCGCCTGACAAATCTCTGCAAGGAGGTCTGCGGGCTGCCAGAAGAGCAGTCCGTCTGCTGAATCAGTTGGGCCGTTCGACACAGGTAGGTACTGATGTCAAATTAGTATGAGTGAGACTGCAAATTTCTGAGGAGCTGAAAACTTGTGTGTTAGGAAAGGCAACAGGGTTTATTATGAACATATGTATCATCAACAAGGAACAGCACTCTACTTTAGACACTGAAATTTGCAACTTTAAGTCTGTATTATATTGCATATGTTCATTTTATATGTATCTGCATAATTAAAAGTAATTTGTGTAATATATTTAGTTTGAGAATACTATTTAAATAAAAAATTAACTCAGCCTATGAAGTTTAAATATGCAGAAATTCACTCATAAAAATTCATACAATTAAAAACTAGTAGAATAGAAGTATTCACTGCATTTATTTATCTTAATTACTGATTGTCAGCATGATGACAATACAAAAACAGGAGTAGTAAAGAGTTTTTTGTGATTTTCAAAATGAAGAAAATTGGAATAATCCCCCTTTTCCTACTCAGCATTTCAGTTTTGTTATCCTTTGTATAAATAGGTACAATAATAGATTCCTTCTACAGCTCTAACAATTCTTCTTTATTTGAATTAGAATTAGTAAGTGTGTGTACTTCCTGCTTGGATCAGTTCTTCTGGAATTTGATAAATTCCTGGCCATTTTATTTAGAAATTATAACCTCAAAAGAAGTAGACTCAGTTATTAATGGCCCAACTGCATATATTTCAGTATGCTTAACATTGTTAATCTGATGTACATTCAAGTACAGTGAAACCTCGATGCATCGTTTTCGGCGGGGGTGGGAAATAAAAACGATAGATGCGGGAAAGCATTAAAAATTTAAAAAAAAACAATGTTTCTCTTTCAAAGTTACTTCTTTTTACCAAAAAGGTCTTTAATGGATAACTGGTTTGTCGAAACTTTACGTTTTAGACCAAACAGAGCACTTTCCACGTTCAAAATGTTTTCCTCGTCACGTTCACTAATATTAAGCGCATAAAAGAACGACTTCACTTTCGCCAATGCAGCGTGTGCTTCGGCAAAACTCGGCAAAGCTTCGGGCTCGCATTCGTCGTCTTCGTCTTCCTCACCACTCCAACCCCCTTTGCGGACAATAACAGGAAGAATGGAAATACTGTTACTGCCGAACTCAACGAAACGTAGCCGTAGAAGACACTGAACCACTGGAAACGAGATGAACCAGAAGAATGAAAAGTGCCGCCAGCCTTTCCTTTGTACTTGTAATAAAAGCATTTGTGAAGAAATTCACAGTGCACATGCCATTTGGCATCGCTGGAACGAAATATGAGTGCACCCTAATTAAAATCGTAAAATTTCTGACAATGAGCACCGCCATTCACTCCAACTATCACCCCTGCACCGCTGACCCCTCATTCCAAAAGGATCTGTGCTGGTTGGGCGACATAACAGGTTACCGCTACTGTGTATTCCAAAAACATTGTGCGTCTTTCGGTATTAATTTATCTCAAAACCCAGCATTTTAATTTCTCAGAAACGATCATTGCGGGAAAATTGTGGGCCGGGACTAAGATTTTTGAACGATCGAAGCGATAAAACGATAGTTCGAGGAACGATAGAAGCGGGAAAATGTAACATTATTTTATATGGGATGTATTCGGGACCGAACAAAACGGACGATGCATCCGGGAAAACGATAGTTCCGGGAACGATAGATAGAGGTTTCACTGTAACTGGAAAAATTTATTCTTCTACTTACACAAAATATTATGAGAAACTCTAAGAAGGTCACCTTTCTCATCATTTATCAAGTTCTAGGTTGGTAACACTTCTTAAGTTCTTTCATGTATTTGCATAGCTCTGTAGTACTTTTGTTATTATTGTTTGTTTGAAGGTCATTAATTGTATGTTTCAGATATTTTTTTCTGAAAGTTCTGCTAGTTTCATGTCTTATTGTTTGTATTATCTCCATTATTTGGCTTGGATTTTGTAGCTGTTGTAATTTTGCCTGCTTCTCTTTAGCTGACAGTTTTGAATTTGCTTCATCAAACTATGGTTTATGCTGCTTGAACTTGTAATCACCTAGACTCATTTGGTTCAATATTCTTGCCAGTACTTTGCTAAGCCCAGTTGATGTCCATAATAACACCCAAGTTTTCCAAAGCTGAAATACAAAAACTGTTTGAAATGTTTACCCTATGCTGTTCCTTAATTTTTTCATCATTTAGCTTCTAGAGCTTAAATATCTTCATATCAAACTTTTTTTTTTGCTCATTTACTTACCCATAGCTTTACAACCACTGCTCAGAATCAGTCCCGCTAAAAGACGAAACATGAAGTACATTACCCTGTTCCATCTATCAAGATGTGTTGTAATGTCTTCATCAGGAGAAGTCCAAGTACATTTATGAGTTTTGCAATATGGGAACATTGTAATATGGACAATTAGATTTTTTGACATGACATAATTTACTACTGTAATCTCATTATTATTGCTCATTTCATGTAAAGTCTCATTCCCAATTATTGGTTTGAAAATATATTTTCTATACTTTTGCACTGAAATCTTCTAATAAAATTTCCATGTGGTAGTTAGGGAATTGTTCAAATGTACATTCTAGTTCTGTTTTAAAACATATATGTTACAATTAACTCATGTGGCCTGATTTTTATACTGGGTTAACATGAGATTTATTTATTGTCCCAGAAGTTAATATTTGAGACCATGGATTGACATGATGTCATTAAACTGATGACTTTATTCTCTTTGACTTCACAGGCATGTGACTTGTTCCTGAAATTGTGCAGTTGCATACTGAAGACACAGTTGAAACGTGTCAAGAGAGAAGGTGCTACTATTCTGTATGTGCGGCAAATTGGAGGAATCTTCTTCTCCAACCTGACAGACATGACTCGTGAATTCCTTCGAGCATTTCCGCATTCCCCCAGCTGTGCCTCAGGTAGTAATTTCTTATAGTAATTTTTGTTTTTAATTTTTTGACGTAAATACGTCTATATTTTAGGATCAGTGTCATTCGGCAAAAATGTTACGAAAAAGTGTAACTTCATTGTTATGTTACCTAGGAAACGTCAAACTTCATTGTTATGTTACCTGGGAAACGAAAAAGTGTAACTTCATTGTTATGTTACCTTGGAAACATCATCTGTTTATCAACAAATAAACAACAATGGTTACCTACATAGTTACCTTACATTATCTTAAGCTATGTCTACACTCGTGCGCTTTCGTTTTCAACTTTCAATTCAACTTACGCTTCAACATTCAATTCAACTTTCGTTTAGGGCATGCCTTTGTTGAATGCGTCAAAGGCATGCCCCTAGCTGTCCACACTATGCTGCCATTTGTCAGGCAATTCTTCTGAACAGGAGAGAGGAACATGGCAGACGCATATGGATGAAGGATTATTTAAAGAAACGGAATTTTGGAATTCTGAAGGATTTGGAAGTCGATGAAGAGGTTCTATTTAGAAACTTTACACAAATGTCCAGAGCAAACTTCAACACGCTTTTGGAAATAGTCGCGCCGAAAATCACTCACTTCAGAGAAGCGATACCTGTTGCGATCAAGTCAGCTATAACGCTGAGATTTTTAGCTACCTGTGATTCGTTTGCGTCCTTAATGTGTTTGTTTAAAGTTTTCAAGCAATTCGTTTCAGCAATGATTCGTTACTTTCCTTAGGTGTTATCGACTCTGTAATGAACAGCAGAGACTTATAGGCAAACCACGCGGAGGAGTAGTTATCTTCAGCGCCCGAACCACTTTTTCTTTTAAACACTTTTTGGCGTTCCTTAGAAAAGTATGAACGCAAAGTTTTTATTTTGTTTTTCACACTCTTCACATCGATGTTTAACTTGCTGATCATCTCAGTCAAAGCATCTCTACGTTTTGTTTTATTAGTGTAGTCTCGATGGTTGTGGTCCCATAACAGTTGAAATGACCTGTAAATGTTGATAAACAACAAAGTTTCTTCTTCAGAAGACGTCATCTTGAGAAGCGAGACGCACGGCGTGTTGAACCAAAACCCACTCAGGCTGGGAACACGTGCAATGAGGCATGCGCTGCTAAAACTGCTGCCGTTCAACTCTCTTCAGGCATGCGGAGACGCATGCATTACGTGCGCTATTGCTTGCGCTATAACGCATGCCATTGACGAACATAAAAGCGCAAGACTGTAGACATAGCTTTACCTTACCATACATTACATTACCTTACCTTACATTACCTTACCTTACATTACATTACCTTACCTTACCTTACCTTACATTACCTTACCTTACCTTACATTCATCTACCACAGACCCATCTGAAGCCTTACTAATTTAAATTAAATAAGCAACTTCCTTTCCTTATAGACGTATTTACGTCAAATTCTCCGGAACCGTGGTTCCACTGACAACTTTTTATCAGGAAATTCTGTTAAGAAGTTTTATTCCTCTCCATATTAAAAAGATTGATACTGTATAAGATGGTACTATTACAAAAGTTAAGTAGATTCATACTCTACAGTTCTGCCAGTTTTTTACCCTCAAGATTGTAACTGCAGTATTCCACACATCATCTGACATTTAAATACACAGTGTGTGGACAGTGTGTCACACTGTAATAAGGTAATAATCTAATTAATTATGGGTGTACTTTTATTTATATGGTATACTCATAAGCCTTCCATTTCTAATAAATTATAATGGGTATATAACTTATACATATTATTCATATTACATGGGGAACTTGTATGTAAATTTTAGACTCTCAGAACAGGACCAGAAGATAAGAATTTTCATATTTGGATGTTGGTTTAGTCAGTCCCTTCATTGCTATGTTTTCATGGTTATAATTATTTTATTATACATGTGTCTCTATAGCATTTGTGGTGTGGGCAGGCTCAGAGTTGACACACCTGACATCTCATCTCATCAAGCAGATTTTCATGCCCCAATCATCCATCACAATGTTGGCTGAGTGTATCACATGTGTTAGGATTCAGTGTGACCAGGTATGTTCCATATCTTATAATCTGTATTTCCTGATAATATTTAAGAAATCGCCTCATAGTATTAGGAAAAGTGACACTTGAAACTCAAAGCCCCATGACTACAGTATTAACAGGCTAACACCCAAACATGTCCTGTGCCAGTTAATTTCAACCTACATCATCATCAGATGATGGAAATAGAATATATAAGTTGACCTCTCGTGGATTATATAGTTTAAAGACAACAATCTGTGAATGTGACCATTATTATTTGTGAAGTGAATAAGAAGGATTGTAAATAATAAAATATAAGTACTGTGCTTTGAAAGGTGGGATAACCAAATAAGTATTATCCTTGTTGACTCTGGCAATGTAATGAAACAACTTCAAAAATATTGTTAAAATTGGTGATGGTGAAATTACTGGAAATAAATGATAATGAAAAATTATCCAAGAAAACAGGATTCAGAGTCTTAATTCATCAATTTGGAGGTGTTTAAAAATTAAGTCTAACTTTTCTTGACAAGCTAGCCAGCAGGCAAGAAGCTTTCTTCAGCAAACTAAAGATTATATGCTATAAAGTTTGTTACGCAGTTTTCTTCATTTTATGATGTTATTTTTTCTAAGGGCAAAGTGTTTCTCTTTAACATCTGTTTGATGTTACTGCTAGCATAGGACATTCACATTGTGTTCATGTGTGTGCCAGCTTTGTGAGCTTGGTGTGGATCTGCGATACCAGCTGGATGGTTTGTTGCGTACCCCATTAACACGAGCATTGCGTGATGCACGGGAGAAACTGGTAGATGCGGTCAAGCTTCGGGCAGCAGAGGACAAGTGGCGCCCCATGAATCTGCAGAGTAAGGCTGGCCTAACAAAATTTCTGCAAGAAATGAGTGATATTGGCATAGCCAGTATACACACATATGTTACAGGTTGGTGTATTTTGTTAAATTTCTCAGATTATGCAGTCCTGTTCTGACCTGATATACATTTTGTATTTAATCTTAAATGGGTTATTATTGGATGAACATACTTATTTATGAAATTTAACATCACTATTATAAATTTATCTTATCTCTTAGCTAATATTGTTAATCTATTGTTGTTCTGGCAAGAATCTTTTTTTGTGAATGTTTACAGAAGTATGGTAACCACTTCTTATATATTTGGTAATGAGAATTTCATTTTATTTACCACACTTATAACTGTCTTATTATCTGAATATGATAAAGACAGTCTCTGTTTTGGCAAATTTTGTATGCATCCATTTTGTGACATGCATAACATGAATGAATATAGGGCTGATCATGTCTGCCATAAATTTTAACTTGGGGGAACTGTGGGACAAATTTTGGTATTAATATTATCACTGAAGGCCATCCTAACTCATGCTTTTTAATTTCATGTAGTTGGGAATAACATGATGGATGCAAGAACTTTTGAGGTTGGAACACACTCATAAAAGTTACCTGCAAATTCAATATGAAATATTGTTCCACAGTACTTAAATTATATGTTCTTCCTTCAAAGTTCAATTTATGTACATTTCAAACAGTGCAAAACAAAGTGTTTCACTAGAATTATGTACACGTTGCAACATTTATTGTTTATTTATTTATTTATGTTTTATTTTTATATAGGGGACTGCTGGTTGGGGCTAACTGGCAACACTGTGGCCTTCAGCAAGTTGTATCTGACACTGCTAGAGGACTGTCTTCGTTTGGCGACACCAGAACTTCTGTACACAGTGGATGAAGTGCTTAGTGGTGTGTTCCAAGCTCAGATACTACATGTAGAAGCTTCGCTGTCCAGCGATAAGTACAAGGCTGAGGTATGAAAGATTTTGTTGCTACAGATTTGGTAACATGTAACCCTACAGTATGGTCTTGTGCTTCCATGTACATATTAGATTCCTGATGATGGAGATGGATGCAGCCTCTGAAGTGTTAGTTGTAGTCTGTGTTGTCACAGCTGATTGCTGGAGAAGTCATTGTTATACAAGTATATTCCTAAACTCTTTTCATGCTTTGTTATTACCTGTCCTCTTCCATATTTAGCGTTTATATATTTTTTATGTGCAAGCATTAGGTGTTTTAATTATACTTGCCTTTAACTGAGGTTTTGAACCAAATCTAAAACTTTACACAAATTTGTATTTCATATAATTTAAACTTCATTGGTAGGAATGGAAGAGGATGACTATTGAATATGGAGTGATAATTGACACTGAAAAACAAGTCCTTGGAGAGAAGCCCAGTTGTGACATTTTTCAACATAAATTCCACATAAACCAATTAGGAATTGATCCCACGCCTCTGAATTAAGGATCAGTGTCAAACCATCTGAGCTATTTCATGATCTACTTGCAATTAATATATGTTATTCCTTTGTGTTGCAGAGCAAGTTTATACAGAAAAATGCAGGTTTCCTCTTGGACACACTGCTGACCCTTGCCGAGCACTGCTATGAGGAGAAGATTGGAAATCCATGTGCTAAATTCAGCAGACTTCGTGATGACTACTCCTGGCTCAAGAAAGACACCAGCATCAAGAAATCTGTGAAACCTGTCACTAAATACTCCACAACAGAATACATCTAAGTGTGTTGTTACAGGAATATTTGTATATTTCATTCACGTTGTGCTGTAAAGAGATCTGTAACAAGACATTTTTACTTGGTTTCAATAATGCTTAAACAGCAGTGTACATATAGGCATTCTGTGCAGTGATGTAATAAATACTGACCCTCATTCCCAGTCTTTTATATGGATTATTCAATTATGTTTGTATTTTCAGTCTTGGGAATGTTTCCAAATGGAGATCTGTGAACTGGCTGTTTGAGCAACAGCAGCATTTCATTAATTAAAAAACGGGACCAAAACTTTTGGATTCTGAGTTGCTGTATTCATCTGAATATAATGCTACTTTTTTACCTAATTCATCACTTTAAATATAAGGGCATTTCTATAGAGAGGCTGACTACTATTCAATCTAGAAAATTTCTCTCCTCCCTCCCAAGACTTCACTCATATAATACAAATGAATATATTTTTGCTTTACAGGTATCCATCAAATGGATTATCATTATCATTATCATCAGAATTCCTTTTAAGAAAGTACAAATATTACACGAGTATCAGTCTAAATTCTCTTTACTGGTTGCTGACCCCTGGTTTATCAGCTTGAGAGATGAATGTAATGTAAAATGATTTCTTAATAAGGTACTCTGTGGCTAAAGAACACCCAAAATTTAGAATCATTGAGTGACTATGTCATTAAAGAAACACTACAGTCAAAGCATTCTTTTAAAACCTTATTTAATTTATTCATAAATATTAGGAAGAACAGTGTTTGCATATTATGGTAAAACACCCTTAACTATATGAAGTAATGTTATTTATAACGTGACAAAAGAATTATTATATTTTAATTTGCTGGGTTTCTGATGAGCACAATACAGTACTAAGTAATGCTTGTTCTTTTCACTTGATAGAATAAGATTTGCCAGTACAATCCTAGAAACTAAAATTTCAACAAATTACATGTAGAAAATCAAGATGCAAGAAGTGAGCTGCATATAGCTAATAAACCCATAAATCCACATTGTTACATACAAATTATGTAGAAAATTCCAAGATGCCTGTGAGCAGAAATATCTCTGTGTGCAAACGTATCTGAATTTATTATAAAATTTCTGTTTTCTAATGCTTTACTTGGTATGGCTAGCCAGGATACAGAAATCCATTTCTGAGATCAGAACTCAGTGCAGGGTGAATACTGATATAGTACCATTTGCATTTACAGCTTGAATAATGATTCCTTAAAAGAACCATCAACTGAAAATTTGCTTTCTGCTTGTTCAGTTAATTCTATCTTTAATTTTTACTCTTCCATCTACTTCATAAATCTTTGCAAACACATATTTTCATTGTGATGTGTTAAATTCAACATAAAGTTGTATGCCTTCTAAAGTAAGGTATCTCTTGATATTATATGCTGGAGGAATTTTTATAAAGCCTTTTTGTGTTATGGTAATATTCAAATAGATGTGCCAGAATACCACTACAAAATACAGAACAATTGGTTGAATAAAGACATCTAAAGATACATACTACATAATGAACAGTCATACCACAAGTTAATGATACTGATGGATGCATTTATTCTGTGGTATCTGGTGTTGGAGTATGGCTCACTTTTTGACGCTTCTTTGATTGGATATCGGCTAGTGTTTGCTCGATTGACCGAACATCTTTCTTATTTTCACTTGGCACTGAAAATAAAATGTTCATATTTACTAAAACACATAACATGTAATCTGAGTCTAACAGGGTGTTATGGAAGCATTGTGTATATATCTATATGTAAAGGTATCTTTGTGCAATTCTGAACTGGGTATATGGAAGTAAAGCTATATACATTCTCAGATACCCCCTCCCCCCAAAAGAAAGCATGACAGATAAGGTATACTTCAAGTAGTTGGTAATAAATTTTCACCAATTCCCTCTGCATGTTTCATATTGCTCTTGTTACACACTCTTGGCTTTGGTTGTTTGAAGGTGACAGATTTGTGTAGGAAATTCCATTCTTCAGTAACACCACCCAACACTGTAGTCAGCTAGTTAGCACTCCTGCTTTACATTTTGGAGGTCCCAGGTTCAATTCTCAGCCCAGAGACCAGTTAACCTGACTGAAATATTTCATAGTTTTCTTTAGTTCATCCAGGCAAATGCCAGGATAGTATCTTAAATTAGGCCATAACTATTTCCTTCCATATCCTCTCCTCCAGCAATATAAATTGCCCATAAATAAGTAAAATAAACTGAAGAACATACCAAAGCCATATTGTTTATTAGTCTCTGTTTTTCTAGCTGCTTCCTTTGCTGCCCCTCGACCAATCAGATGTTCATATTTCTCTCTGTAGTTGGAATTGGGAATAAAGTCTTCCGGTTTCTTTAGTGCTCTTTCCTTTTCTTCCTTCCTTTCCTGCTCTCGCTACAACCAAGATTGAGAGACAGTCCACATTACTAGGGAAGAAGGCAGATTTTTATGGTTGGAATGGATTTTCAAAGTTCTCTTTCAGAACCCTGTTAATGAACCTATGTGTCTGTCAGTTCATCTGCATCCTAGTCTTGTTGATGTGATTCCAATGCTTGGGTAGATTTTCACACTTGCAATGTTAGTTTAAAACTTGTATAAGTTTTCTAGTTACGCTTAAAGTTTTCTTTTGCAGGGATGGCCTTGGAAAAGATAAATTTTTTCTATTTACAAATTTTAGAAGTTATGAAACATGACTCACTGATATATAAAGTATTTTGAAAACTTAAGTGTCAGTATTTCTTAAAAACTAACAATTCTCATAATCATTTAAATGAATTTGTACTTATCCTGCAACATATGTTACTAGCTGTGTCCAGGAATATGTTAATTTTGGCAACATATCAGAAACTAGCCAGTGTTTAAAATTCTAGCCATTTTAAAGATAATTTCCGTTACCTGTTCAGCCAACTTCTTTGCCTTTTCTGGGTCCCACTCCTCCCCACGTCTCAGTGCTGCTAATTCATCATCACTTGGGGCAAACTCCCGCTTAAAGATCATCACATGTCGGTCCACTCCTTCCTCACCTATTGAAAATGCTGGGATTCCTGCTACTTCTGCCACATCATGTCTGCAAAACATTGGAACTATACAATTAATGTAACATCTTATACTAGTTTTATGTAAATCCCACTATCACATATAATGCAGACCACTAACATGTGCTTTAACAAACAGATTTACAGCCTTCATGAAATTAGAAGCCCATCTTATTATGATTATAATAGCTTATAAACATATTCTTTTCACACAGGCTGATTGTAATTAGTATATTATTGGAATATATTTCGAGTACAGACACAATACTTCTGTAGACTTGTTCCATAGGGTCAAACTTCTGCTTCTGTAGTGATTCATCTTGTAGGAACTTGTTGATATTTTCTTCAATCTGAAAAATTACACAATCTTATGTATAGGATAGTCAACAGTAAATTACTGTCATAATCATGTAATTTATGTCTGTATTAGAAACAAGTATTGTATCTGTGCTATGACATGTTCCACATCCTTGGCTTGGGCCTATGAAATGTAAATAAATTGTTTTATTCTATCCTGAGATAGCATTCTTAACAAAAGATATTTAATTTATAAGAATGTTCCCTTTGTACATTACTATACTTACTTTCTCTCTGAACCTTTTAAGCTTCTCCTTTTGTTCCCTCTGTTTTTTAAGAATCTCTTCTTTATGTTCTAAAATGACAGAAATAA
The DNA here is from genome assembly GCF_977971745.1 of Zootermopsis nevadensis. Classification (NCBI taxonomy): domain Eukaryota; kingdom Metazoa; phylum Arthropoda; class Insecta; order Blattodea; family Termopsidae; genus Zootermopsis; species Zootermopsis nevadensis. The sequence goes on along the minus strand of NW_028259192.1, from coordinate 18,699,300 downwards.
TGATTTGCATCCAATAAAATAATAAAAATATGTGTATTAAATTTGTGGGAACAACTTCATAGTATGAAAACCGCTAGTGTACTTGCACAGAAAATTACGTCTACTTAACCTTACTCAACTTAAAATTAATTATTCTAAATTAGCCTAGCCACCCATGCAGGTGATATAGGCTTTTGAGATCACTAATCCCAACACAAACCATTTTAACCTAATTAATGCAAGCGGTCAACACATTGTGCCAATATATCAATCCATGATCCTAATACAATACAGATTATCGCAACCGTATAATTATGGAACGTAAACAAATTCTAATTCGCATGTTAGGTTAGGTTGGTATCTTACTTTTCATCAAACTCCTTTGTTTATCGCTAAAGGATGGAGGTTTATCCATTGAATTTAATATTGAACCAAGTAAGTCCATTTTTTAAAACAATAATACTTAATGTTACTATCAAATTATGCGTCTTGTACTAAATTAAGTTCACAAATGATCTGCTGCGTACTGAGCAAGGCATTTGTTTGAACAAAACCTTGCTTCCGCTACGTTCCTGATTTTGATCGCACAACCGTCGGAAACAGTACTGTGGAGTTTCCGGTATTGTTCATAAGCGGTAGGGTACTTTTTATGTTATTTACTAAACATGAATTATGTAACCGGTTATTAATTTGTTTTTATATAACAAAAATGAACATTTTCCTGATCTTATAACGTTCCAGTAACCACAAGTACTGGAAACAATAAAATGCCATTCTTATACAAGTTTTCAGTAGTAGCTGCACATTTCGTTTGGGGCAATGGAAAATGCAGTTATAATCACAGACTATTTTTTAACTGCCAAGGACAGCATGGCACAGGCTCTGTGGCTGGTTACGTGATGAACTAAGAAGAGTTGAAAGAAGTTTTATAAATGATGCGTTGTTTGTGTTGGTGTTGTGTGAAAGTTTTGACTGAAGGGCTGTGTAATTTTTAGCTGCTGTATGTTAAATATATAAAAAATATAATAACCTTACAACAGTCTTCACCTTCGAGATAATAATCTGGTCTCTGATGGAACATAACCTATGATGTAGCTCCTGTTTTGTGATTGTATGTAGCTAATTACAGTTTTATACATAATTATAGGTACTGTAATGACAAACAAAAAATGAAGCTTCAAGAAGCACCAAATGCAATTTGTAAAGTCGTAAAATTTCCAGGATCTGTTACAAGTTACTTGAGATCAGAAGGTGTCACAAATGAACGTTATGGCTTGAAAGGAGGACTTCTGAAAGGTAAAACGCAATCCATATACTACTTTAATGGATTCTGTTTAATGATGGGCTGCATATATCTGACTCAAGATATAAATGCTGTAACAGTTGTAGGGACCAGACCTTGCATTTTGCCTACATCACTGGCTTTGTGTCATGGGAACTCAAACAGCTGATTACAAAGAACTACCAATGAGAAAATAAAGTTTATATCATGGATGGTATATGCTTCCATATCATGTATCCCAACCACCTGTCTGATTTCCTTGTCCTTTATTCCTGATGGATGCGATGGAAATGCTTGGTTTAATGATGACTACTGTACATTTCTTAATAGTAACATTATATGAGTTTTTATACCAACAGATACTCGATATGCCTGGTTGAGTTGGGGTCCAAACTTTGAAGTTGTACGGACTACTAATGGTGCTAAAGTAGCTGCATGGACTTTTGGAGCTGCTCTACATGATTCAAAAACTAGAGTAACTTGTGTCACAGAATTACCCTGCACTGATGGCTCAGGACGTGTTTCACAATTTGTGGTGGGATTGGAATGTGAGTTAGTTGGAGGAATGATTTGTGTTTTTGACATACGAGGATCTAAGGTTCTGCGTGCAGTGCAGATGCCTTCAAAGGTTTGTAAACTTCATTTTAACAATATACTGATTATTTATGTGACATTTATGTTTGAATATGTTCCTAGATATGAGAATGAAAATTGTGGAGATCTTACAAAGAAGGTGTTTTTGAAATTTAGGGTTGAATTGCAGAGCTTACCATATATTTTTATTAATGTTTAAGTTCATTCTGCTATATCATGTACTAATAATTCAGTGTTATAAAAATGAAATATTGATATTATGTATACAGTATATGTATTATCTTTTGTACTGCTATGCCAATTACTTTTTGACTCTTCTTTGTTTCTCTTCTGTAGCTTCACCTTTTAAGCATGCAGTCAACAAGTTGTTCTGATGACAGAGTATTCTTGTTTCCATATTTGTCAGATTATATGCACTGTTCTCAGAGACTGTTTAGTGATAACCTTGGATGAAAGTTACCTGTTATTTTGGCACTTTTAGAGTGCATAAAGCAGTCCTAGGAGAACTTGTGGATGCCATTGCATTGGTTGCCTGTTGGAGTTATATTTTAATTAATGGATTTAGAGACCAGTTGTTATCTGCTATGATGATGTGCAACAAGAAGTATCCTCAATGTGATATATATGTGAAAGAGATTGGTGGCAATAGTTTCCTAAGTTTCTTTGTGTGCATCATGTAGCATTTGTGACATCCAGCAAACACAGTCATTGGCATAGGCAAGTCCTTCAGTAATGACCATCATATTGCCCTTACCTGTTGACACCATAGGACACAACAGCTGTTGTTATGCAGCAGTTATTACATATAAGTTTACGATTCATTGGATGTTATCAGACATCATTTCAGTTGACAATCAACCACTTGGTGGTTTGTCCTGTGGTCTGGTCTTTTTCTTCCTTATCCACTTCAGTAAAATGTTGCAATTTAAGAAGTATGTATGCACATATGTGTGTGTGTGTAATCATGTACCTAAAGCCTAAAACAGTGTTACAATAATGAAGAACTGTTTACATTTCTGTGCTATAAAAATCTGTGTAGCTGAGTGGTGACTACACTTTAAACAAACTTTTCTATTTTAGGTGACATCTGTGAGTGTAGTGGATTGTGGATCAGAAGGATGCTATCCTCTGCCGCAGCTTCTTAGCTCTATGACAGGTGTGCTTGCAGTTGGCCTTGCTGGTGGACAAATAATGCTCGTGGATCTGTGTCGGATGAATTGTGATGATGGTATGATAATGCAACATTGAATATTGAGAGATTATTTTTATGAAGTTCATATTTTGTGTCTTATTTACAATTAAAATATACTGTTTTGCATAAAAATGAATTCTAAGTTACAACTGCATTATTCTGAAATGCTAGCTAATATATATTTTTAAAATATGTAAGAATTTTCTGGTAATTTAAGTTGTTAGTGAACAGAAGAACCTATGGAAGTATATTATCACTCATTCAAAAGCTGAAATTTCCCTGATGTGTGGAAACATTTATGTTTTGTGATCATATATACTTACGTAACTTCTAAAGGGAAGTGTACTGGCACAGATAACATTTAAAAGTCAGTAATGAGTATATAAAAATACATAGCAGTGTTATTTAATTTATGATTAGAAGACATTTACTCCTGTCATTAATGTATCTTGCACCACAGTTGTTTGCTCAGGGAGGTAGGCACACATTGGTGTAGTGCCTCTTGTTCACTTTGTACATATGAAATTAATAAGTTCATTTATGTTGTGCATATTATTTCTCTACAGCTGCATAAATACAAATATTTATGACTGCAGTAAAAGTATAAAGTTGTGTACATTTCATAATCTTTTTATATGTGCAGGGCTGAACATGGGAGCATGTGGTGAATTGAGAGATGAATTGCATGCTTGTCAACTTTTGCCTATCAGTATAAATGAAACTGACCAGGAGACACTGGAATATAAACGAGCCCATGCTGCCAGAACAGGAGACCATCAGTGTGTGGTGTTGAATGGTCAGTCTTACTATATTAATTTTACAATTCATAATCCTCATATATTATTTGATGCTAGTCTGCAGTTGGGTTAAGTAAGGTTATAATTCAGCATCCTGTTTTGCAAAATCATCATTGTTGTCTACATATATATATTGTGTCAATCAATACAACTACAATATTTCATGTTATAGTAACATGTTTAAAATATTCTGTCATCATCAGACATCATAGTATCAAGTTATGATGAAATAACAAGTAAAATTTTGAAAACTTGTTCAGCTTTAATTAGTCATCCATTAGCCCACAGTTGTAATCACTCATTATACACAGGCATTTTCCAGGCCGCCTTAAAATATCAGTAGTAAGACCATTGTACAAGAAAGGTGACAAAACTAATATGACAAATTACTTGCCAATTTCACTGTTAACTACTTTTTCTAAAGTACTTGAGAAGTTTATGTATAGTAGATTAAGTCATCGTATGCATACTAACAACATATTGGTCCTGGAACAATTTGGCTTCAGGAAAGGTGTATCCACTGAAGATGCAGCATTCAAACTAACAGACAATGTGCTAAAATCTATTAACCAAAAAGATGCATATTGGCAGTTTTTTCTGTGATTTAGCAAAAGCTTTTGACTGTGTAAATCATGAAATTTTGTTGGATAAATTACATTTTTATGACATTCAAGGAATAGCAGCGCAATGGTTCAGATCCTATTTAACAGGTAGAAAACAAAAGGTTGAAGTGAAAGCACTTAAAAACAAACAGATTTTTCTCAAACTGGGGAGCAATAAAACATGGAGTTCCCTAAGGGTAAATTTTAGGGCCCTTGCTTTTTATAATATACATAAATGACTTTCCTCCAACAATAAAAAACAATAAATACTTTAACAGAGCCCATAATATTTGCTGATGACACAAGTGTCATAATTTCTAATAAAAATGTTGATGATTTCTGTTTAACATCATACATAGTTCTGTCTTATATGAGTTAATGGTTTACTGTTAACAAGCTGGCCCTAAATGTAGATGAAACAAATCTCCTTATAAAAATTTGTGATTAGTCGTTGTCATCAATAAATTACGTCATCAACAATGTCAACTATAAACAAACTCGGCATTGTTGTGGAACACAACAATGCCGAGTACAACACAACAATGCCGAGTAAACAAATAACGCTTCACTACCGAGCCAGTCGCATTATCACTGCTCCAGAAGAAGCACGTGGAATCGCATTATTGATAATTTTCTGACAGTTGTCCTAAAACATCAGGAAAGTGAAAGAAGACATTATCAAGTATTTGAAGTACCTACTCCAACAAGGTAAAGTGATACTCATTCGATATATTATGATTATGATCGATTTTGAGACGAAGATTTGCAAGGGTGGGGCTGGACGTAAAAAGTTGACTGAACAAGAACAGTTGGCCTCTGAACAGCGACGTAAAGAAGTACTACATCAGACCTATTTAAGAAATAAAGAAGAGCGAAGTAAAACTTACATTGATAGACGAGACCATATTAACGACACACGTAGAAAGACTTATTCGGTAAGAACAGAGGAGAAAATAAAACAAGACGCTGAAAAGAAAATTATTAGATATCAAAGTAAATTAGTAATGAAGAACCGAGGAAGACTGCTAATAGCAGCACATTTTATGAACGACGAACATCAACAACATTATCTCGGACCTATGAACTATGAATGTATTCATTGCAAAGCGCTTCACTGGCTAGATGAATCGACTCAACGTTCCAGTAAATCGTTTTATGATTGTTGTGCACATGGAAAGGTTGTGCTTGATTCGTTGCCTGAATATCCTGATGAACTTAGAAAACTCTTTTCTCTTCGACATTTTCGCAACAAATGTCGTGTTTACAACAACATGCTTGCATTCGCATCATTTCAAGCGAATCTCATGGACTTCGGAATTAATCGACCAGGGCCATATTGTTTTAAATTGCATGGCCAAATTTATTATAACATGAATGCGGCATCTTTTCCGAAAGATAATGAGAATGCAACTTTTGGTCAACTGTTTATGATCGACGAAGAAGAAGCCGTCAAACAAAGAATCGAAAATGCACGTCAGAATTCGAAAGGCGACACCAAAGATGACATCAAAGAAGAAATTGTCACGAAATTAACTAATATAATTTCGCGCATTAACGTCCACGCAGAATCCTATCGCATGATGAACTACCAATACGAGCTTGAAAAAGAAAACGCTGAGCGTAACAACGAGTCTGAACCGGAGCTAAACTTGGTTATGTCGATGCTTCCTGGAGACGACAAAAACAGGTACAATCCGAAATGGAGCAATGACGTCGCTGTTGTGTGTCCTAAAACCGACGACGGTGACATTCCTGATTCGTATGTTGTTGTTTACAGTACCAAGGAGCAAAGACTCAGACGTCTTTCGACAATGAATCCATTCGTTGAACCCTTCGTCTATCCCCTTCTGTTTCCTTACGGCACAATGCAATGGCATAAAGACCTGAAACTGAAAGATGCTAAAGTTCGTGATCGTCTAACACGAGGAATGTTCGCTCGCTATAGAATCGCTACTCGCGAAAAGGAATTTAATCCAATCACAAAAAGTGGGAAACTTTTCCAACAATACTTGGTTGATACTGAAATTAAACGTGAGAAAGACGTTATCAACTACTTGAGGTATCAACTCCAACAAAGTAAACGTGTAGATAAGTGCAGTAGTTTGAAAGCAAACTTGGAAAAGCTTGCAAAAGAAAAGAAGAAAAAACTCGGGCGCATTAAAGTTTTGAACTCATCGTTCGTTGGATTGCCACGATACATGTTGGAACTGTACCAAGACGCAATGGCAATGGTCGCTGCTTTCGGCACGCCGTGTTTGTTCATCACCATTACGACCAATCCTAATTGGAGTGAAATTTGCGAAAATCTCGAACCACATGAAACACCACCAGACAGACCCGACTTCGTTGACAGAGTATTCAAGTTGAAACTCAAACACTTGATGGATTTGCTGACCAAACATTCAGTTATGGGAAAGTCGCTTGCTTACGTGTACACAGTTGAGTTTCAGAAGCGAGGACTTCCGCATGCACATATCCTTTTAAATCTCCAAGAAGGATCAAAAATTAAGACTGATGAAGATGTTGACAAATTCATTTGCGCTGAACTACCAGACCCCGAAACACAACCAAATCTTTACGACATTGTTACGCGTAACATGATTCATCAATGTAGTCCGCGTTGCATGAAGGGAAATGAGTGTACTAAAGGTTTTCCCAAACAGTATTCTCCTTGCACAATAATCGTCGAAGACGGTTATCCAATCTACAAAAGACAAAATAATGGACGCACTTACTCAGCAAAAAATGGATTTGTTCCATACTGTCCGTATTTGATGCAGGAATTAAACTGTCACATCAATGTTGAGTCTGTATCATCGATTACTTCAGTAAAGTACCTATTCAAATATGCTTTTAAAGGTGGTGATTTGACAAACTATACAATCATCGAAGGAGATGAGCTTCACTACGACGAGATCACCAGCTACCAAGACAGTCGCATGATCACTGCTCCAGAAGCAGCACATCGCATTCTTGAGAATGAAATGCACAGGCGCAGTCATGCAATCATACGTCTACCTGTGCATTTGCCGAACGAACAAACCGTCGAATTTGGAGAAGAAGCAACATACGAAGACATTCGAAAAGCAATTGCCGGTTCAACAATGCTCCTTGAATATTTTGAATTGAACAAACAGGACCAAAACGCACGAAAGTATTGTTATTTCGAAATTCCAAAGCACTATACGTGGAGAGCAGAAATGAAAGGTATCGATGATGGAAAAGAAAAGGGAGCATCCACTGTCGAATACGAACAAAAGACGAACTTGAAGAAACAGAAGTCATGGTTTCCACGAAGAGATGGTAAACACACAATCGGACGCGTTTATAGTGTAAGCCCTAGAGATCAAGAAACATTCCATCTTCGTTTTCTTTTGATGAATGTGAAAGGCGCAAAAAACTATGAGGACTTAAAGACTTACGACAATGTCACTTACCAAACATTCACAGAAGCCTGTTTAGCACGTGGACTAATCGAAGATGACGCTGAATGGAAACGTTTCATGCAAGAAGGTGCGATCTACCAAATGCCTTATCAGCTACGTGTTTTGTTTGTTCAGATTCTAATGCATTGTCACCCATTGCACCCCGAAGAGCTTTTCAATGATTTCATCGATATAATGGCGCAAGACTTTAAAAAACGAGATAAAATTTCTGACTCTGACGCACGTGACAAAGCTCATGCTAATATTAATGAATTGTTAATTATTGAAGGGAAAAGTTTGAAGGACTTTCCAACACTGCCTCAGGAAATTAAAAAATTACAGACAGTAAGTAACAAAGAATTAACTGTTGATGAACACATTGGAATTGGTGGAGAAATGTACAAATCATTGAACAAGAAACAAAAGGAAATCGTTGACATAATACTTAATCATATAGACGGAAAACCAACTGTCAAAAACCCGTACTTCTACATTGATGGTCCAGGAGGATGCGGTAAAACTTACACATATAAAACATTGTACCATTTGTTAGTAGGACGACAAAAGAAAGTCACTACGATGGCTTATACAGGTATCGCAGCAAGTTTGTTGCCTAAAGGAAACACTGTCCTCAGAGTAGCCGGGCTGCCCGTTCCTGTTTTGCCTGACTCTAACACCAACATTTCGATAACGGATAACAGAGGAAAAGAATTGATAGATACATACGTATTTATTTGGGACGAAGCACCAATGGCACCACGGTATTGTATGGATGTACTCGATAGAACTTTGCGAGACTTCACACGTTGTAACTTACCCTTTGGAGGTAAAGTTATGTTGCTCGGTGGAGACTTTAGACAGATTTTACCTGTCTTACGCAATTCAAACAAAACGTCAACACTGTATTCAACAATAAAATATTCGACTTTGTGGAAACACTTTAAGGTCATGTCATTGTCTGAAAACATGCGCGCCACACCCCAAGCTATAAAATGGACTAAATTCTTACTCGACCTCGGCGAAGGACGGCTCAACGACCACGACGACATGGTAGAAGTGCCTGAAAACATGGTTTGTACGGACGATTTAGTCGAAAAGATTTGCGGAGATATCATAAGAAACAATGACATCGAAATGCTCAAAACTACCGCAATCCTTGCTGCAAGAAATTGTGACGTCGACGAAATAAATGAGAGAGTTGTTGACTTACTCGACGAAAAGACTGAGCGAATCTACTCGAGCATTGATGGTGTCGAAGACTCGGACAAAGAAAAGTTCAGTGAAATGGTGACACCCGAATACTTAAACACTTTGCGACCACGATCACTGCCCCCACATAATTTGCGTCTACGTAAGAACGCTATTGTCATGTTGGTACGTAACTTAAGCGTTTGCGAAGGATTAGTTAACGGAACACGTTTATTAGTACAGCAGATGACCAACAACCTCCTTCAATGTATGGTCATAACGGGAGATCATTGCGGGGAAATTGTTTTCATTCCACGTATAAAACTATATTGTGACAGTGAATACCCATTTACTATGTGGAGACGCCAATTCCCCGTAACGCCTGCCTTCGTAATCACTATCAACAAAGCTCAGGGCCAAACGTTCAAAAGAATTGGCATTTATTTGGAACAGGATGCTTTCGCACATGGACAAATCTACGTCGCATTTTCACGTGCACCAAGCGATAATTGTGTATTTGTCTATCTAAAAAAGGGACGAAAAAATAATCTCATTAAAAACGTTGTCTACAGAGAAATATTGAACGAACAGAGTATGAGTTGCAGGAGAACACAGGACATTAAACAAAAAGAAGGAAAGCGAAAAATTGAAATTAATCTTGACGAAATTAAAAGTGAAGCAGTTGAACATGCAGTTAAACGTGTAAAAGTTGAAGGGAATATAAGAACAATAAGTGTTACAGAGGATGAACAGCCTATACGGAGAGTGAGGCAGAATGAAACGACGATTACACGTGAAATTGTACCAACTATCGAACATTTCAAACTCTTGAATGCCAATGGATCAGACTGCTTCTTGATTTCCTCAATAAACATGTTGCATTCAGCTACTGCGTTCGTTGAAAGTCTGAAAGAAATGATATTAAATGACTACGAGGGCGACAACAATGGTGCACAACTGATCTACGAGATTGCAAACGCATACAGTCATCCTCAAAACTTACATAATGTCATTTCAATACGACAAAACCTTAAAGAACATTTAAGAAGAGATTTTCAAAGTGTGTCCGAAACAATTTACAACATATTCGAGGAGTTACCAATTGATATGCAAAACATGTTTGAGTATGAGACGGTGAATACAAAAACATGTAGAAATGGTCATCAACTTGAGGAACGTTATAAAAACCAAATATTGTTCATGAACTTACCACAAACGAACGTGATAAACTTCAAAGACTTATTGGAGTATCAAACCAAAACAGATGTGAACGGAACGTGTACGGAATGTCAACAACACTACATACGTGGAACGACAGAAATTGTTGTTGGTGACCGTCAAAAGTACATGATTTTGGAAATAAATAGATTGACTCTAAATGGACTACGCACATTTGAAATAATGAGAATGAGACAAAACAACCAATTAATGTATGGAAAACATTGGAAATTGCAAAGTGCGGTAGAATTTGTGGACATTAACGGTACTGGAAACGACGGACATTTCAAGGCGTGGCGACGTTAGAACGATGAATGGATTATCTTCGACGATAATCGCATTACAAAATCTAAAAAATTTATCGATAAATGTAAAAGTGTAACACTCTTATTATTCGAAAAAATCATAGAATAAAATATGTTACGTCATTTCTTTACTCTCTTTGTTGTGTTGGTATATTGCCTTCAAGAATTTCCTTCCGTTATTTCTCATAGTATTTTAACAGCAACAATACGTCTTCATCGAATACTAGATCGTAGAAATTTAACAGACTAAGAACAGCGAAGTAAGGAAGTAAAATATCATATTAGAGAATGCGCTCCGAAAGGAGTGCCCTGCTCTAGTATAATAAAATTTGTAACAAATAACTTGCCACAATATGCTTGAAGTATTGGTTATAATTGAAAGTATATACAAGAGTCAATAAATACAAAATTCCTGGGTTTGCAAATTGATAATCACCTAAATTGGACAAGTCATATTGATAAACTGATACCTAAGTTAAGTGGAGCATATTAAGCAGTTAGATCTCTGTTGCATGTCAGCAACACTGACACACTCATTTCAATATATTTTGCCTATTTTCACTCTATAATGAAGTATGGAATAATTTTGGGGGGTAATTCATCAAAGAGCAAAAATGAATTCACTTTACAAAAGAAAATTGTTAGATTAATGGCTGGTGTCAAACCTAGGAATTCATGTAGATGTCTGTTTAAGAAATTAGAGATCTTAGTTTTTCCTTGTGATTACATATTATCATTAATGAACTTTATTGTAAATAACCAAGAAATTTTTCAAACTAATTCTGCCGTACACAGTGTCAACACAAGGAATAAAAATCAGTTTCATAAACCAGTTGCCAACTTCTCATGCTTTCAGAAGAGTGCACATTATGCAGGGATCAAAATTTTCAACAGTCTACCATCAAATCTCACAAGTCTTGTAAATAAGAAGGCACAGATTAATGTAGCATTAAAAAGATACTTAATTACACACTCCTTTTACCCTGTCAATGAATTTCTATTGTTTACAAATAAGTGCTAATTTGTCTTCTGTATGTAATGGGCAGATTTATTTGTAACTTATCATTACTTTAGGTGAACCCTTAGTTTGTATTATGTGAAATTTATGTAATACAGTGAAACCTCGATGCATCGTTTTCGGCGGGGGTGGGAAATAAAAACGATGAATGCGGGAAAACGATAGATGCGGGAAAGCATTAAAAATTTAAAAAAAAAAAACAATGTTTCTCTTTCAAAGTTACTTCTTTTTACCAAAAAAGTCTTTAATGGACAACTGGTTTGTCGAAACTTTACGTTTTAGGCCAAACAGAGCCCTTTCCACGTTTAAAATGCCTTCTTCGTCACGTTCACTAATATTATGCGCATAAAAGAACGACTTCACTTTTGCCAATGCAGCGTGTGCTTCGGCAAAACTCGGCAAAGTTCGGGCTCGCATTCGTCGTTTCTCCCTCTTCCTCACCGCTCCATCAACCTTCGCGGTCTGTAACAGGAAAAATGGAAGTACTATTACTGCCGAACTCAACGAAACGTAGCTGTAAAAGACACGATATGAACCAGAAGAATGAAAAAGTTTCGCTCGCCTTTCCTTTGTACTTATAATAAAAGCATTTGTGAAGAAATTCACACTGCACATGCCATCTGGCATCGCTGGAACGAAATATGAGTGCACCCAAATTAAAATCGTAAAATTTCTGACAATGGGCACCGCCATTCACTCCAACTATCACCCCTGCACCGCTGACCCCTCATTCCAAAAGAATCTGTGTTGGTTGGGCGACATAACAGGTTACCGCTACTGTGTATTCCAAAAACATTGTGCGTCTTTCGGTATTAATTTATCTCAAAAATCAGCATTTTAAATTCTCAGAAACGATCATTGCGGGAAAATTGTGGGGCGGGACTAAGATTTTTGAACGATCGATGCGATAAAACGATAGTTCGAGGAACGATAGAAGCGGGAAAATGTAACATTATTTTATATGGGATGTATTCGGGACCGAACAAAACGGACGATGCATCCGGGAAAACGATAGTTCCGGGAACGATGGATAGAGGTTTCACTGTAGTATGAATTGTACTTTATAAAATGTATTGTATTATTATTATTATTATGACTTTTTCCACATCCTATTGTCATCTGACTATCTTATGGATCCATGGAATGTTATAAAGATATATGTGTGTGTATGTATGTATGTATGTAATGATACGGCAGTTTTGTTTATTTTACTTATTATACTTAGATTTTTGTTGTCATATTTAGGCACTGATATAATATTCTTATTTCTAACATGCTATTTTCTGATAAGTTTATACCATTCCATTCTACTTCAGTTACACATTAACTTCACTAAACATTTCAGTTTTATGGAGGATTTGAGGGTTTCTATGGCGGTGAGTCCGAGGATGGCTGCCATGTAGGTTGCAGTGCAAGAATACAAGACTACATGGCACTGCAACCCAGAAGACAGCCATCATACAGTTTTTGTCATGTAACACAAGCATTTCAATTTTTAAAATTATCACATTTGTTTTAAATAATTTTTTTCATACTGACCATAAAAAATGTAAAAGAGAATTACGCAGGTTACAGACTGGAATAGCCCAAGTGAAGCAGGGGCCTGCATTAGCCCAGGATATCGAGGATGTATAAGTGAAAGGGTTAAGAGTACAATATTTAGCACAGGACTATAATATTGCTGGTTAATTATTTCAGAATAAATTGCAACTTACTGTAATTTCTTAATCATACTTTCAAATCTTTTCAGGATTTCTTTCACAACATGTGTTTTGATTTTTATCTCCTCACAATATGAGATGTATTTCAAGGATTTGGTATATTTTGTTATTTATGGTATTGAGGTTTATAATAGAGGGATTTTAGGGTGTTTCCAGAGATTTGTGTATTTTTACTCTTACATGCCATTGATTATTTGCAGAATCATTTCTAGCTGACAAGATGTTTCTGCTACCATTACCAGATGGCAACATGTTCAATGTGCCGAGGCGACGTGTAGATGTAACAGCAGTGACATACATCCCCCGCATTGCCAGCATAGTGGCTGGTTTTAGTTTTGGGAGTTTCCAGATATGGAACCTAATGCAACTGACCTTGGAGTAAGCAGTGGTGTAGAGTTTTAAAGCCTTTTTATTATCACATTTGACTACATTGTCCATGAGACAGCTCTTCTGTCCTAAGTTATGCACATATTACACATGTCTGCTGCATAGTGTTTTTAAATTTGTGACCTTCATTGACAGCATTGTTTTACAAGTTAAAATTGACTCATAGTTTAATCAGAAGATTTAACTGATTATTATTTACGGTTGAATCTAAATGCATCTGCTTTTTAATCTTATATGATATGCTGCTTTAATAGTTTTATTTTGCCACATACTAATTTTCAGTGTAAGGAATTTAATCTCTTGAGTGGATAAGTATTGTCCTTCGTGTCAGTTAAAAGTGAGCTTGATTTCCACCCCTCTGTACACCTTTTTGTTATTTTTATTCCACAAATTCTTTATCACTGAAAAAATATTAGGGTCAGTGTCTGGTCTTTCCTTTTATTTTTCATGGCATCTCACTTTGTTTTTAGGTACGTTCTACATTTTATGGAGAAAATTAATGGCAATTGCTCATTGTTTGCAGGTTCATGAGCCCAACCATGCAGGATCCCCTGCCATTGATTTCATTTGGATTCCAGGAGCCATGTGATGACCCACGTAACTTCTGCTACCTATGGGCAGTTCACAGTAGTGCCAACCAAAGGAATAGGTTGCCATTTGCTGTAATGTATGCCTTGTGTTACCAGTCCAAGGAATGGGTTGATGGTTATGGTTATCTTTACCAGGTGTGTAACTTAATATAATGAAAATGTATACAGTCAGTATGACATTTTTAAAAAATGGTTGGACAGTAATTATTGTCTTTTTCTATGGTTGTCATCTGCATTCAAACTGAAAATATGTCCATGCTATTCTTGTGTGTTTATATGTGATATGCTGATTGTATGCTTGCATCTGAAGATAGTATAACAACAGAGTACTTTCACCAATGAGATCACTCCAGTCTTGATTTCCTTTAAAGATTTTAATCAAATACTCTCTCTTACCACTTTGTTACTTATTTGTTGTCTCCTGGTCATTAATTTATGCTTTTGAGAAATATCAGTTTAGTAGCCTGCTGCTTTCCTGAGTTTGATCCAGTCAGTATGTTAGTATTGTGAAATGCATTTATGCAAAATGATTTATAGTTTTTTATATTTCCCAGTATTACAAAATAGAAGAGTGGTTTATTTCACTTAGTTTGGTTAATGAGTTTATAATTCATCTGTTTTAATGGTGATGTTTCAGGACTTTGTATCAGGTGTGCATCGATTTGACTTTGATGTGGATGGAGATGAAGGTGGTATCACTGTGGTGGGAGGCCGCAGTGTGGCTTGCCACACCATAAACAAGTTACCTTCTGCTGTTACCAGAAGAGACAATCCTCGTGTTGAGTTGGATGAGAGTATGTATTGTAGACTTTGATACTGCTAAGCATAGCTTTACAGCTTTCTCCCCCCCCCCCCCCCCCCTCCAATTAAAATATTTTGCAGTCTCATAGTATTATAAGGTTTAATGTGTGCTGTCATACTCTTCAATACCTGCAGAAATTTGACACATGTGCTCAATGTATGTTTGCAGTCTGTTTACTTCTTTCATATAATATTTTCACTCAGCTTTGTTGTTGTTGTTGTTGTTGTTGTTGTTGTTGGTCCATTCTGCATAATTTTCCACTGTCACTTTGAAATATATTAAATGTTTTATGAACCTATTCCAAGATATACCTACAATATAACTTCAATAAAACAAGTACATGCTGTAGTGAGAACTTCTTCGTAAAGTAAAGTAAAGTTTGTCCCACTATACGCCATGTAGGCGCTTGGGGGGAGTGGAGGTATAGCGCCTCTCTTCCTTGACCTCGGCACTAGATGGGGGTGAGTGGTCAGCATCACGCCCCGGCCGGCTTTACCCCCGGGAAAGGACCCCGGTACCCATTGTAGAGGAGGCTGGGTGGGCCCCAGAGCCGGTCTGGACACAGAGGCTAGAAGAAAAATCCTCTGCCCCCGTCGGGGATCGAACCCCGGTCGTCCAGCCCGTAGCTAGTCACTATACTGACTGAGCTATCCCGGCACTCAGTTTCTTGATGTTGCATATACAGAACATTTATAACAAGTGAATTTTATCCAGCACCTTCATCATAACAAGTGATTCATAACTGTGTGTTGCCTGTGTCATATAAATTTTTGCATGAACTGTACTTGCAGTTTTGCATCTGGGTGATTCTGCTGAAAATCTTAAATGGCCAGCCAAAGTTGTATGTGTTCAGTCCTTGTGTATTTGTTTATATGTAGCAGGAAAGAAAATATTTTATAACTATAATTACATGATTTTATGTTCATATACATTATCAGGAAAATGCACAGAAATGAGCTTCTTCTGTACATGTTTATATTCAGTGGTAGAGTAGAATATATTGAATACAATGTGAATAAGATTTCACTCTCATGTACTAACCATATGGCCTTGGTAATGCTGCATAGGTTGTACAGAGCACCTGAGTAAAAAGTACTGAGTCTGAATTTATGTTTTAGATAAATTGCACTGTACGAGGATGCAGCTGTGATGAACATATCCTGACAATGTCCTCTCTTGTCTACAACTCTTTCCCTTGCATTTGTCATAATTGTTCAGTATTTAAATGTATTTATCTTGTCACTTGTCGACTTTACTAAGCTTGAGAGTACAGAATAATGCATGCACATCCAGTTTTGCAAAAAGATTAGGAAGATAGCAACCATAACTTATAATCTGATGCAAATTGTATTTAAATATTTTTATGTGATTCTGTATTTTTAAAGAGGGTCTGAGCCCATTGAAATTGATGAGTGTCCAGGGCACCATCGGTAGCTCAAGTGTGTGATATAGTGTGAAGTGATAGAAGATTGACTATGAAATGGTTGAAGAGGCAGTAATTTTTATGACTCATGTCAGGCCATTTTAACAAAGGATTTGGGAAGGAAGTGTGTTCTAGCCAAGTTTGTTCCATGGGCAGAAAGAAAATGACTTGTGTATCTGTCTTGTAACTTGACTACCCTGGTCATTGGTACATTTTAACTATTTGCAGGTGTACAGGAGTGTGACTTGACATTATGCCTGTTTGTATGGGAGACGTGGGGAGCCAACTGTCCCAGCAAAACTTGTATGGCTCTATTTGATCTTAATCAGTGGTACAAGGAGCAGATGCCAGGCAAAATAGTGAAAGGACAAGCTTCCACATACATAGCTGTTTTCTCCTTGGATGAAGTTGTGGAGGCTTCTGCCAATTCTGCCAACTCCATTCCACTTCTTGATGTGAAGGTGGATCCTGCCAGTCTTTCACAATTCACTGCAGTGCAAAGCCTTGAGGAGCATTTTTATCCTTCGGCTCTTGCATTTGGTATGTACTGACTTACTTGTTTAAACAGTCTGTGCATATTAAATAATTACCTGAAAAGCAAAAAGTTATTGTTTAAAAAAATATGATAAAGCCATAAAATATGTAGCAAGTCTACTTCAACAGTTGAACCTACTTTTCCTCAGATTTTCTTAGCCTTGAAACTGATGCAACTTTAATTATTATAATTTTGTATATTTTTAGAATCTTTGAGTCTCCTGGGAGAGGAACTGGTGGTGATGAGTCACCCAGGTGTGCAGCGAGATATTCTGTTACAGCTAGAACTGAGTGGACCTTCTGCACTTATGTACCCCACTAAATTGTTTCACCATTGCATTGCTATAGGCCTCAAACCAGTTTATATGGAAGTGAGCTCAACATTCAACTGTCCCTTGGTGAGTTTTATTGGGTTACAGTACAGCTGATATATAACAAGCAAAATCACCAGCACTGTCAATTTCTTAATGCTACATTTATGGGAAATATATAAACTAAGGATTTTTTCTATCACATTTGTCATGAGTGGTTTTTAACTAGTTGCAACTATGTTCTGTAACTTTTTTTGCTTACTGTATGTGCAGTTTTTCTTCTGAAGTTACTTAGCGTAACTCTAACAACCCATAAGATTACTTCTAATGAACCATCTTGTGCCCAGGAGAAGAATGTCCAGTCAAAGAGAGATGTTCATGATGTAACATCCTCTGAATTTCCTCTTCTGTCCAGTAATGCGGGATTCAGAAGTCTGAGCTGTATTGCAGAATTCAGTTATTGTTTTCTCCCATGGGAAAATTATTGGAACTGAAAAGAGTGTGTGAAATACAGGAAAATGTACACACAACATTCTACAGCATTCAATGCTATAAATATTGACTTTTCTGTCACAATTCTAACACTCCTGTTATACTCCATAATTTGTACAAGTAAAATAACTTTCCTCTAATGGGAATTTTCTTTGCAAAACAATGTGTCCTTCACATTGTCTGCTGTTGCAGTCGGACTGGAGCTAATTCTTTGCTGCGGCTGGTGGTGGATGAATCATTCAGGAACATAAACTATTTTGTAATTCGTCCATATTCTTAATCTGAAGCAGAATCATTTACCATTTTAGATACTGTACTGTTGTCAGTATTTCTAGTTTTCAGTCTTGAATGGTAAACTCGATGGTACTTCAGTACAGTTTATCCATCTTTCTTGGATTGCACTAAGTGAACAACTAATTATTTCGTAAGATTTGAGGTTTTCACAGCGGTGAGTATGAAGATTTCTGTCTTCTGGGTTGTTGCGCAACAGCCCAGAAGACGGAAATCTTCAACTAATTATTTTGCTTGAATGATTTACTCTCCCACATCTTAAATATCTGTTAGCATACATATCATATTCCTGTTGCCCAGTTTCATGGCCTTGGTTATAAGGTAACACAAGGAAGACAGATGTGGTTCCTATGAAGAAGGAATTATGTCAGAAGGAATGCAGTTGCAGTGATCTACTTGAAATAGCATTACTTAATAGTAAATAAGTAAAGTTAAGATTTTAGCATTATAGTCACCAGTATCTTGATTGAATGAGACAGATAATATTGGTACAGCCACCAGGCTTAAAGTGATAACTAATTTTATTGTTATGATTAACATTTTTCAGATGGCAGCCTAATACTGTGGTTATGAATATGATTCCCAGATTCATTTTTGTTCTTAACCTCAAAATTGTTTTTTATTAATACAAAGAAGGTTGCGTAAAGGTTCTGGTTTATTTGTGTGTGACTGGACTAATTCAGTATTGTTTTGTTGCAGACAGAGCAAAGGGAGTTCCTGTTATCAGTTGCACTGGAGTATCAGCTACTGGGCTTTCTGTCTCGTTGTGCAGCTGAATGGGTGGATGGAAGTCAGAGTGCAATGGGCTGTACATTGCCTGCCCTGCTGAAATGGGGGTGGCAGCGGGCTACCAGTCTGAAGGCCCACGCAGACAACCTATGTAAGTGTATAAACTCCAAGGCAAATATTTCTGCAAAATGTTTTTTTTTCATCATTATTATTTCTGCTACTGTAAATGGAACAGTTCATTAAAAAGAGCTGTTTGTAGACCAGTGACAAGAAACTACTTATTTCCAATATATGTACTGTAGTAGGTTTTTAAACTATAAATGTAGACCAGTATAAAGCATTAGATTGTTTTGATTTAAAGAAGTCCACAGTGCTTGAATGTCTTGTATCTGATTTGGAATATCATTACATGGTATATTTCATGAAAGGTCAACTTGTTATTCCATTTTGTAAGAATACTATGCTTTACATTATCCATTGTTTGGGGTGTATTTGATTTACATAACATTTTGGTAGTTGGGTTTACTCCTGTCTTCAGATGATATTATACAGACAGATCTTTTTTATTATATTGTGGTTAATACACTAACCTTGCACTGAAGTGGCCTCATGTTCAATCCCAACCATTTCCATTATTGTAAAAGAAATTGATTAAGGTCCTATCTAAAGATAACAGTAGAGCTAACTTCTGAAGCATGCATATCAAATATACCTCAGAAAGTGGACAGTGTCATACATATTTTTCTTTTAATGAAGCCACCAGTATAACAAACATTTAGGGAGTCATGTATTGCTTGTGTTGTATCTTTTTTCATGAAAAGCTCTGCTGTGGCTGAATTAATTTTGGTGAAATTTGCCATTTAGTTTGCAGTTGCACAATACACGTTCACCAGCAGGTAATGTTACTCTTCAGTCTTTCAGTACTCTGCTATGTCTGTGCAAATGATTTTTTTTATAATACTCATTATATCTTGGTCACACTGTACTACTGGTATTGAAAGACACTAAGGAGGTATTTTGTTACAACTGTGCTGTAAAATTAACCTTGAGTCTGTGACATATTAAATGTAGGAATAAATATCTGTTACGCTTTTATGGAAAATCCATATCCACTCTTCAGTACTTGGACCAATAACTTGTGTTATTTCCTTGTACATTATCAAGAAATGTTACTTTCTAGGCATCCCACTGTATGATTACTCAGGTGTGAAACTGGACAGCAATTTATACCAGTTGCTAGATTACTGTGGCAACCAACTACACCATCTCACCACCTTGTTTCAGGGTTTACTCAAGATGTGCAAGAATCCCACTGTACAAGGTATCAAACTCATTTGAAATATGTTCTGTTGAAGTCACTGAAAGTCATTGAACATGACTGTTATCTGTTTATAAACCTTGATTTTTGGAAGTTTAAGAGAATAATTTTATTTATTCACATCTCAGCATAGTCACTAGGGTGCTTTATAATTTAAGCAGTAACATACGCACAAATGACATTAAGCAGCTGTTTTCATTGAAGAAAATGAAACATTTTGAGAAAAGTGTAGCATTTTACAGAATATTTTACACACCCCCCCTTCTCAGCTTCTTGTATAATGATGTGATAATTTGTTATGATGATATTCAGTTTTGTGGAAATAGCAACTCCACGGGTAGAAACTGGCTGCACAATGCACATATGTGATAAATTTAACAAAATAAAGATTTTTAACATCACAAAATTCTTAGTAAATTTTCTGTATTAGCTGCTACATCCTGTAACACTGGATGTCTGCTGGTATGATAATCTCAAGTGTAATCATCAACCCCCCCCTCTCCCGTAAGGTTGTACATCCTTCTATCTGCTGATGGTGCCCTCGTGCTCGCAGCTGTGTCTCGAATGGTAGTCAATCCAGGTGTTGTTGAATATTTAGGGCTGAAAGGAATGTCTCAGGGTTCTGTGTCTTTAAATGCCTTGGCTTTTCAGTATTGAGATTGTGTCTCGGTAGTGTTAATGGCCTTGCTCACAATACTTGAATACTCATATGTGAAGTTGTGATTTCTGCTAATTTCTAATTGGTATTTCCAAAATTGAGCTGTGATCAGAATGCGTCCGACCTTTTTCAAGCCCAAATGAAGAAGAAGTAAGTGTCGAATTGAGTTTTCAGTTGATTTGTCACCTCCACACAGGGTGAAAACACCTTTGAACTCAAGCTCATTCCTGATTGGATTACAAAGTTACAAACTCCAACCAAGAAAGATGTAACATTAATTTCTATTGGCTCAGGGACCGGGGTTCAGTACAAGGAACATCCCTTTCCCACAAAGATCTGATAACCAGTTCCTTGTATCATTTCATTATATGTCCAGGTGTAGGAGATGTGACGCAGCAGGCGCAGGTCTTGGAACTTGTTGCTGTGTATATTGAAGTGGTGGAATGGTTTGTCAATGTGGGCCTTCTGCCAGAGTTTCCTTGTGGTGACCTTGCCCTTGTTGATGGCTTTGAGACTGCAGGAGAGCTTGGGCCACATAGAGTTCCCTACCCTGCTGCTGCTCTTGCAAAAATCTACCAGAAAAGGTACATGCACAGTTCAAATATTCCTTTGATTAATGTCACATCTATTATCAGTCTACATAGTACACAGTATTAAGCAAGAGAACATTACTACTTATACTGTTTTATACTTGTGTGTTTCATTACAGGAGGGCAGAGCTGCAGAAACTTAGCAGGTCGGCAACTGACAAGATGGACATCCTCTTTATTGATGGACTAGTAAAGAGGGAATGTGATGGTGATCGCCTCTCCTCCCTGTGGGAGCGGGATGGAGGCACTGGACTCTATCCTCCCCCTTCAGTCCAGTCTCTTCTTCGAACTTATCTGCTGGATGGTATTCCTTTGCATGTAAAGCACTGCATTGTTATCTATGTCTTCCTTGATTTGGCTGGACTACTGGAGTCCCGCAGGTGTGTGTGGTTTTGTATTCATAATGTATTTACTAATATTAACATAGAATCTTGGCTTGCAGTTCTGTTAACTTTCAAAGAAACAGTGGGTTTCTTATTTTATATAATTCATCATCCACATCACCTCTTGAAAGAGGCTACACAGAATTTGCTGCTGAAGTCTGTAAGTGCTTTTTAGTCTCATTAATGTGTTGATTTGGTGTACTCAATTTCAGGAGTATGGTTTTCTTTTTGTTACAGTTGAATAGACTTGATTTAAACTTGCCAAATGGAATCCACTTAAGGTTTTATCATTAAGAAGTATAATGTTCTGTGTTTTAATATCTGGATCCTAGCTCATTAAAGATGTATTTGTTTTAGATACACTGCTACCATCAACCAGTTTATCAAGTTTCCTTCTGCTTTTCGTCTTACTCCAAGCTTCATCAAGATAACACAGGCTCTGTGGCTCTTGGACCATCAGGATTTCACAGTAAGATGCTAGCTCTTGGATTTGATTATAAATTATGGTAATTTAGCTTGCTTTGATCAGGTTTGAGTTCCTGGGATTGGTGCTTACTTGCCCGATTATTCCCATCTTTAAAATATAATAGTGCTCTTCTTAATAATTATGAACTTAAATTTAATCATTTCAGAACTTTATATTCTTTCTTTGTTAAATAAAATGTCAAGTTCAGAAACAAAAGTTCTACTATTTGTTTACCAAAAGTTACCTTATATTTTTATAAATTTGCACAGTCTTTCTGATTCAGGTTGCAGATGGAAGATAGCTGTGTATATAATGTAATGATATTTTATATAGATCTCGTATGGTGGACTCTTGTGAACACTGTAATGAACTTCATGTTCCATAAAAGGTGTAATTTCTTGTCTAGCTGATCATCTGAATGGATGGTAAGGAGTTAAGGATGGCCAAGAGAGACAGTATATTAATTGCATTGTTATTAAACTTCACATTGGCAGTGTATCTATCCTTTCATGCAGGCTATAGCTGCTGTTGGTTGTTTGTTTGTGCAGGAAGCAATAGACATGTTGTTGGATCCACTCGTCTCAATGGATGATCTGAAACCATGGCAGCACCAGTGCATCATCCAAGCATTCCTCTATCAGGGCCAACACCAAATGGCCCTTAAGTACATTCGTGTGCAACAACCACCATTGAAGGATATAGAGGACATACGGTAAGTATCAGCAGAATTTGTTTTGTGAAATACAGTTGGAATGGTTTAGAGTGGTTTTTGAAAGAAATGTTCTAACCAAAATGAATGTTAAATAATGTTATGCACACTTAGGTTTATACCTACTTAACATATTTCTCATAAATATTTTTTGACTGTATGTATAATGTGATGTGTTGATACAGGCTCAATCTAACAGTATTGCTTGTGAATGGCCTAATTCATGAGGCATTCCAGTATCAGCGGCAGCACTGTAACGAGCAGAACTCAAGAGATCTGCTGCAACACTTTTTCAGTGGTAAATATAGTGCTTATTTTCATCATTGCAGACTTCATTTTATATGTTAAGAGTTTTCTGTTACAGCAATGTAGATGTTTTTTGTAAAGGTAATATAGAGTATACCTTATATGACAATTGTATAAACTTTTGAAACAACCTCAGAAGTATGAAAACTGCTGGTATCTGCACACAAGATGTGCATATTGAACCCTTGTCTGTTTCTATTAGCTCTGTATTTATTGATAGTTCTGTTTTCAAAAATATGTCATTTACCCAAGAGAATTGTATTCACATTTTGGCACTCCAATTTTAAATGTAAGGACTTAAGTTTGTATTGGTCTACATTGCTTGAACTTTGGCATCTGTTAAATTTGTCCATGCATACCTTTTGATATTGAATGTTCTGTTTGTTATGGCCAGCCTGCCAGCAGATGAATCAGCTGAGTGTGGTCCTGCAACTTGCCCTATCCCCAGTTGAGGAGGAAGCATTCACTCAGTTTCTCCAGAATTGCCACAGTTCTCAAGCAGATGACATGCACGTCATGTATTACCTTGAGCGTTCTAGGTGAGTTGCTGTTGATAAAATAGATATTGAACACTGAATGAAAGTTTGTTCAATTGTCTGCATTTAATCCTTCATGAGCAGTAGTCTTAGTTCAATATCCAAGTTCTGTCTGTGGGATGTGGATACTTGTAAATAGTAACGTGACAATTTACAAATATGTGTAGATGTAATTTCAAAATCTTCTTTCAGAATTTGTTCCATGATTGCATATCTTAATACACGTTGATTTAGGTATAAGAAAAAATATGTGTAATGAAATTTCAGTAAAATGAACATTTATCCAGTACAAGGGGTGATGATATTTGGTTTGTAATTGTGACTGATAAACATACATTGGAAGTGTTTAAAGTATTGATAAAATATCATTGTTTTCATAATTTTTTGCCCCTTAATCAGTAAATTCATTCTCATGAATCTATTTTACATTTTTTAAATTATTTTTTGTGTATCGTTACTTATCATTAGAATGTTTGATTGCTGCAGTAGTAATTTTTTTATGGTATCTCAGAAGATTTGATTAATACAAAGAAATTTCACTGTTTAGGATTGCAGAGGCAATGGAAGTGAATAACAGCATTCGCAGTTCAAAGAGCCACATGGACTCAAATAGCTTGAAGCAAGGTCACACAGAAGACAAATCCAGTTGTGTCCGAGACACCATTGTTCAGGCTTATGCTAACACACTACCGTCTGTCACCAGGAAACTGGCTCTGTACTGTGCACAGGAGAAGTCCTGCCTCACCAACTGGAAGCAAGGTATAGTGTGCAGCTGACCTCTGGTTTCTTCTTTGTAGGACATATCCAGAACAGAGGGAAGTAAGGACTCAGATTAAAATGTTTCCAGTAAGAATATTCAGATTTCTTTGCAGTTATTGTTATCCTCAGTACCAATATCCAAGTGAATTACTCTAAAATGTGTTCTGAAAGGAAGTAATCCTGGTCTCTGCTTTAAATTACTTAACTGAAAGAACACTTTACAACAGTTTTTTGTTACTATAAGAAATGGGTGTAGAACTTACATTATAACATTATAGATCTGCTCTGTTTCATACTTCTATGATATGAAGGTACCATAATTTGCTGCTTTTGGTATGGTAGCAGTCTTATTTTGTTCAGTTAATGAAAGTCTGTTTCTGTTTGTTGATAACAATAGCCTTTTCAGCCTAATTAATTGTCTTGCCCAAACATTTCCATGATCCTTAGAGTAATGATATGGAATATAGTATAGCATTGGAATCCCTTTTTTAGCTGGTGATATGTGGTGTTTTTAACATTTGACTAGCATTTACTTTATACTATTTATGAATGGAAGTTTGGTAATGTATTCCTTGTGATGATCACAGTGTCACGACCAACTCCAATGTCTGTGGATGTGCACCGTGGTGAATTACAGCCAGTTTGTTATCGATCGTCATTAATCCAGGCGACATTGGAGAAGGCTCGTGAGACGTGGAGTCATGTGATTCAGCCTCCTGCACCACCGTGCACGCCAGCTAAACGGGATCGGTCCAGCATGGAGAAACCTTCAGTAGAGATGACACCATTTCTATGCACACCTCGAGCTGTCTCAGAGACATTCAGTTTCACCAGGTATATTCTGCAAAGCATGTGTGTCTGGCTGTAATACTTCTATGTGTTTGCTGTTTTAATTGATTACTTCATTTTTCTTCTCTATTTCTGCAGCTGATTTTCAGTTAGGAATGTGAAATATGTCACAACCTAATTTTGCCCTTATCCTTGTCATATCTTAATGGAACAGAGATTGAGATGGCATGTGGTCCGTTTCTTTGGGTAACATTGTGAGAAAAAGTTAGGACACTTCATTTCCTCATAATGCTTTTGTTCTGTAGGATTTAAATCAGTTTAAATTACCTGATGACACATGGAATGGCACTTTAAATACACAAAATAAGCATGCCAGAATTGAAATTAATGTAACTTCTACAGTTTTAGTCAGAAGTTATGGGCAAGTTCTGCTATGCAAGTGTAGCTGGGAAATTCTGTCATAGTTTTATTTTGAATGTGAACATGCTCACTGTGTTATATGACTGCATGTTAAACACCTCTTTCTCCTTATATTAGTTACCATCTTTAACATTTACTGCATTATGCTTAATGTTATATATCAGTGTTTTAAAAAATGAAGTATTTCCTATTATATGATGGTTAGAATTTGTTCATAAACTCTTGTATGTGAAGAACATAGAACCATATCACCCTGCATCTTTTTATTCATTTATGGTGTTGGCAGTTGCATGGGGAACCCATTCATAGGAGGGGAAAGACAGTAATAAACATTACCAAGTAGGAAATTGAGAACTTTTCATTAGCTACATTATGTAAGGAGCTGGCTCTGTTTGTTTTGGCAGGGATGTGCCAGCAGTTGTGTTCCCAACACTTACACACCCAAGCCCCAAGTCTGATGATGAAACCATGGATGGTTCCCCTGTAAAACGGCTCCGTTATTCAGACCACTATCCATCACCTCTAGGAAGTGCAATTGCATCATCACGCAAGTAAGTTAACAAAGATAACACAGGGCACAGAATAAGATGCTGCAATATTCTTTTCTGTTTCTTATTTGTGTTCAAAATGGGAAGGAACACATGAAACCAGGATATTTATTGATCACTTTGTCTTAGCACAGAGACTGGCTATCCTGGTGCAGGACTTTTGTGGTTTTTCTCAGTCCCACAATGGATAGTAAAGTAAAGTAAAGTAAAGTAAAGTAAAGTTTGTCCCGCTATGTGCCGTAAAGGTGCTTGGGGTGAGTGGAGGTATAGCTCCTTTCTTTCTTGACCTCGGCACTAGATGGGGGGTGAGTGGTCAGCATCACGCCCCGGCCGGCTTTACCCCCGGGAAAGGACCCCGGTACCCATTGTAGAGGAGGCTGGGTGGGCCCCAGAGCTGGTCTGGACGCAGAGGCTAGAGGAAAAATCCTCTGCCCCCATCGGGGATTGAACCCCGGCTGTCCAGCCCCCCACAATAGATAGTACATTAGATTATTCCTTGACTGTTTCCTTTCTTATCCTTTTCAATTTGTTACTTATCACATCATTTGACACTGCATAGTCTGACATAATGACAGTGTCATTAAATAAACCACAATTAATGGATTGAATTAATTTAAATACAGATAAATACATGCTATTACTATTTTGAGTTTAAAATAGTGCAGTGAAAGCTGATAGAAATGTTACAGAACATAACATTTCTCATTTAAAGTACTTAATATAAGTTCCTGACATGTTATAATGCTTAAAACATTGTTGTTCTATTGCAGAAGACTGGATCGGTATTCCAACGTGGATGCATTATCCTTGCTTCAGACACCTCATGTCCGACGAAGAACACTGTTATCAGTATCTCGGTTGCAGGAGCAGCAAGACCTTCCTGCTTCTCCAACCGCTGTATTCACACCACAGTCCATTCTCAAGGTGCCTGTTGAATTGTGGCTATGTGTAACCATGCTTTCATTTTTGTTTCATAAGTTTGTTTCCATTATTCCTCTTACCACTGTTACATGGAATATGTGGGTAAATAATTGTGCCTTATTATGCTATTCTTCTCATAATCAGTGCCCATTTTGTTTCTATTGAATCAGCATGAAATGTCATTAAATGAACACAATATTAAGCAGCTGACTTGGTGTGATGCATTGACTCTTCATGCACTGTTTGTATGAATTTTCTTTTACACCTGAAATTGCTGAACCAATAAACAGAAACCAACCAGTTATCCCATCAGTTTTTAGAAAACATGGCCAATATAAATCTAAGATCTGGAGTCAACCACTGGAATGATATGAAGAGATGCGAAATAATGAAGTTCCTGTTATTCTTTTTGTTGCAAGGATTTCTCAGAAAAGCTTATAACAAGCTATTTTTCCAGAAGGAAAATACTGACAATGAGTGCCCTGATGATGGAAGCAGCAGTCATTTCTGAAATGATGAACTAGTGAACCACACAATGCAACATCCTAGAAGACAGTTATCTTTAAACGGTTTCATGTTTTAGGTGCGGAAGATGGTGCGCTGCTCTGTTAGTCCTGATAATCTATCTCAGGTATCAGTGCCATCATTCACAGGAACCTCAACCACACCTGAACTAATGGAGGAGGAGGAAGAAGAAGAAGAAGTAGCAGAGGAGAAGATGCAAGGTAATTACAGTTTATTATTTATTGCACACACTTATAAACACTTACAGAATCATAAATAATGGACATAAATTTTATGAATCTCCAAAAATAATAAAGTGTCATTATTGACAAATTTTTGTTTCTTGTCTAATTTCTAGGCATTGCAATAGGTTTCAGAAGTGTTATGAGTGATAATCTGCTGTTACTTTCAGATGAGGAGGTTCTGGGAAGGCAGATCCGTTTTAGTCTCCCATCAGATGAAAAACATGAGAAAACACCTGAAGACATTCTGTTACTCCCAGCCATAAGGTTTGTATAATGATTGCAGTTTTCATGAACCTTAGCACAGAGCATCTGAGGATGTATCATCATTTATGCTTATCAGATTTTTCTACATATGTAGCATTGTTCTAAATTGACTGACTTAGAGAAACTTTCACTTTTGTCATGGTATTGTATGTAACCCTGATGAATGACCACAAAACTAGAAATGTTTTCAGCTTACAATAGATGTATGTTTAACAGTAAAATATTTTATAAACTGGGAACACACAAGTGATACTGTATTTTATTGCATAATTTACATCATCACATGATTAACAC
Source organism: Zootermopsis nevadensis (assembly GCF_977971745.1). Lineage (NCBI taxonomy): Eukaryota > Metazoa > Arthropoda > Insecta > Blattodea > Termopsidae > Zootermopsis > Zootermopsis nevadensis. The sequence continues at coordinate 18,670,710 of NW_028259192.1, read as the reverse complement.
ATCTTATTCTTGTTGTGAAATAATAAAATCTGTTTATTTCAATTTAATGTCAGTATCAATAAAAAAATTCACCAAGTGTGAAGGGAATTGTGGTGGGTGGAAAATGTGAAGCAGTCCTGACACAACCAGATATTAAGATGCAATTAAATTCTTTAAAATATAAAATCACAAAATAAATTGTATTTAGTGCTTTTTGTAAGCTAGAAGTGACTATACAACCCATGTCTACATGGTGCCTTCACCTAATAACAGATCTTCATTAGCATTCAGTTGCTATTGTCTGTAATCATCTGTATGTATACTTTTGTGTGCAGTTTTATTGGTTGACATACCCATCATTAAATTTATGTGAAAGTGCTCTTTTCTTTCAGGTCTGCCAGCAAAAAGAGCATACTGGGTGTTACACCTCGGAAGGCACTGTCACGTACTCGTCGCCATGGATCTGTAAGGTTTGACAGTTCTGTTCCTGACAAGAAAGGAGGCAGCAGTGAGACATTACAAATGACTGGCAATAAGATTGGCATTTCAGATATGCATCTCACATCTGTTGTCTCTACATTGCATACTCATGTAATGAAGGACCATAAGTCAGAGGCACTTCACCCTGCAGGTACTACTAATACTACAGCGAAACCTCGATGCATCGTTTTTGGCGGGTGTGGGAAACAAAAACGATGAATACGGGAAAATGATAGTTGCGGGAAAGCATTAAAATTTTTAAAAAAACTTAATATTTCTCTTTCAAAGTTACTTCTTCTTACCAAAAAAGTCTTTAATGGACAACTGGTTTGTCGAAACTTTACATTTTAGGCCAAACAGAGCCCTTTCCACGTTCAAAATGTTTTCCTCATCACGTTCACTAATATTATGTGCATAAAAGAACGACTTCACTTTTGCCAATGTAGCGTGTGCTTCGGCAAAACTCGGCACAGCTTCGGGCTTGCATTCGTCCTCTTCCTCACCGCTCCCACCCCTTCGCGATCTTCACACAACTCACCAGTGGTGTTAGTTTGTTTTCTGATTTCTTTCTTCTTTGCAACTATTGAATTTAAAGCAGATGGTGCTAATCCAAGGCTTTAGCAATGTCGATTCTTTTTTCAAATGGATTCTTCTCCACTTCTATGATTTTTAATCTTTCTTTAAGAGTTCTGACTTGCTTTACCGGGCGAGACATGGTACAGGAATAATAACAAAATAATTAACAGGAGTAACAGGAATAACAAAATATTTATGGGAACAACAACAAAAATATAGACTGGAACAATAACAGGAAGAATGGAAATACTATTATTGTAATACGTTCGGGATTGTTTAGGATTTGTGGATAAGTTGAAATAACTAGGTATTCCAATTGTAGAAGCTAGTCAGTTCGTATTTTCTAATAAGAAGAGTTTTATTCAAAACTCAAGACAAGGAAAAAGGTATATAGTAAAGTTGAACAGTAAAGTTACACGAAGTAGGTGCTATGACTTCATGACCCACCTTCTGCTCCTGTGCTCTGGGGTCATAAGCCTATATAGAACATCAAACGAGATGGGGTTTTTGGTGGGGGTGAATAGTCAGGTCAAGAGATATGATGTCATTCTCCTCTTGAATGCGACCCCACACATACACATGAGTGATCTTGTTACAGGGAATGGCATCTTAAAGAAAATACAGTAAAACCTCTCTAACTTGGACACTTGCGGTTCCACGATAATGTGTCCAACTTACAGAGGTGTCCAGGATAGAGGGAAAGGGGAAAATATCCTTTCAAATTGTGGTGTAATTACAATGTGGTAATTGTAAAGTATTATGGAGCCCTTCCCAAAAAGGAAATTATTGATAAGAAAAATCAAAAGGGTAAATTAGATTTTTACAAATTTTGTTTTCACTAAATTAAACTTGCATAGATAAGCTAAAAGTGAAGGACACCAATACTTTGCGTTTACAGACAATGTAACCTATTTACTTACATAATCTAACTACTGTAGGCTTGCTTGAATTAAGAATAATTTTTAATGACAATAATAATAATCTTTTGAAACCCACTCTCATGGTTGCACAAATGTTCAGAATGTATTTTTTTTAATTGTACTTACGGCAGTAGCTCAACATATGATGTCACTTATTTCTTGTAAAAAAGTCCATCACAAGACACTGCTGTTTTGCTTTTATCTTCGAATTTGCCATCCTCTTTCTAATTTTCGCCGCAATCCGAATAAGGTTTCAATCATTCCTGGCTGGTTATGAGCGAAAGCATACCGTTCCAATTTCTGTTAACACTGTTTAACTCAGTTGCAAGCACAGTACTGATATATTTAAAATTCCAGTAAAGGGTTCAACAAAAGAATAACTATACATTTTCACTGCATTCCAATGATGTGCTCAGTGTCTCACACCTTCAACCATAAGGTAATACTCAGAAGGCATTCATAAGTCATAAATTCAAAGCAACAAAATACTAACTGTAAACGTTTCCCATAAAAGCATTGAAGCTAAGTGCATGAACCTGTCCAACTTACAACAAAAGGGGTGACCAAGTTCCAGGATAAAGGGGTGTCCAAGATATAGGGTATTGTGGATATGTAAAATTATAGGATGTCCGCCGGTTCCAATTAAAAGTGTCCAATATAGAGGGGTGTCCAAGCAGAGGGGTTTTACTGTATATCACCACAAAAGGCACAGCTATAAGTTATATGGGCTATGTTGATGCCAGACTCACATTAGTAAACACAACAAACACACGCGAAGGCATCCTCATATTGCATCTGCTTAATATCAATAAGTGGGATAAGGAACTATGTTACATTACTGTCGAACTCGACGAAACATAGATGTAGAAGACACCGAACCACTGGAAACGAGATGAACCAGAAGAATGAAAAGTGTCGCCCGCCTTTCCTTTGTACTTATAATAAAAGCATTTGTGAAGAAATTCACACTGCACATGCCATCTGGCATCGCTGGAGCGAAATATGAGTGCACCCTAATTAAACTCATAAAATTTCTGACAATGAGCACCGCCATTCACTCCAACTATCACCCCTGTACCGCTGACCCCTCATTCCAAAAGAATGTGTGCTGGTTGGGCGACATAACAGGTTACCGCTACTGTGTATTCCAAAAACATTGTGCCTCTTTCGGTATTAATTTATCTCAAAACCCAGCATTTTAAATTCTAAAAACATCGCATAAATTTCGTTATAATTTCTCAGAAACGATCATTGCTGGAAAATTGTGGGCCAGGACTAAGATTTTTGAACGATCGAAGCGATAAAACGATACTTCGAGGAACGATAGATGCGGGAAAATGTAACATTATTTTATATGGGATGTAACAGGGACCTAACAAAATGGACGATGCATCCGGGAAAACGATAGTTCGGGGAACGATGGATAGAGGTTTCACTGTACTGGAAGCTCTCAGATATAACATATACATAACCACCACGTCTCTGAGCAGAAGATATGAATTAATTATCGATATATTTTTATAAGACTTTGTGTATTAAATTACATTGTAATGATGGAAAAAATTTCACTTATACCATTAACATGAATTATTTGGAGACACTAAGAGTTTTTACAGTCCTGTTCTTACACTTGTACTGTTTGTTCCGGTATCTTGCTACAGTTTGCCATTGTTGGGACATGATTTTGTGTTCTTTAAAAATATCAGTAATTAACTTTCTGATTCTATAAAAGTCAGGGAATTTCTTGACTAGCTGATTGATTGTTAGCTACTCAAGGACTCTGCTTCATGGATTTAGTTAATTACAGTAAAGTAAAAATTTATTTGGATGATAATGGCACTAAAAATGTGTGTAAATACATGGAACATTTATGTTATATGTGGTAAAGGGATTAGATTTTTCATTTTTATTTGCAGATTCTTCACTTGGAACATACCAGTCCAGTGAAGAAATCAGAGAAACCTCTCAAATTAAGGACCAAGATACGCAAGATACTCTGAAGTCAGAAGTAATCTTGTTGGACAACGAATCTACAAACATGGAGAATGACAGTGATGTGTTTCATAGTCTGGAGAACAGTGCCCACAGTTATAATAATTCAGTAGTAGACTTTGAAGTTGTTTGCAATGAGTCTCCTCTTAAGAAGCAGCAAATTGGTAGACCTGACAAGGAAAGTGAGGAAGTTACTTCAACGCAGGTTGACTCTTCAGAAGTAAAGGAACAGGTTATCTCACAGCCCACAACCTGGAAAACAGAATGTAGTCTTCAGAACTGTATTAATGTTCAGGAGGCAAGAGCAGCAGATGCTGTTGAAGCCAGACATATAGTTGAAGAAGAGGAGAACAACTTGGATGCTGTAGTACAGAAAATACATGAGAAAAATGGAAAGTCTGTTGGTACTGCTGAAGTAGATGTGGGAGTAACAGAAGAGTCAGTTACTGTATCTGTAGCAGAAAGTAAGTATTCTGAAGTCTGAAAATTTGATGCTGATATGACAATATGCCACAAGACTAACAGCTACAAGGCATTAAAAGGTTTACCCATGCTTCACTGCTTTAATAATGGCCCTGTTGAAGACCTTGTTTATACTTCCCATTTCATATGAAAAACAATGATCACATTCATCATATCAGACCTCAATCTCTGGGATAATGGCATTGATTTTTAAATGATTTCTTTTTAAATTCTAGTCTCTGGTTTCTTTTTATTTTTTCCCCCAAGAATGTTTTATTTCTATTTCTGCCCTATGGGTTCCTCTCTTCCTTCTGCTCTTCCAACCACCTCTTTTAGAGGCAGATGGTTGTCAGTAACAGGATCTATTTTGAGACTGTTTCTATTCATCTCTACACTTGGATCCAACAAGAATTTACCACCATCCAGTGGTCATTTGCTATGGACAAAAGGACTAGATCTACTATTATTCACTCTAATCTCCCAAAAATATTGGTTCCTTGGCCCATCCCAACAATGTTATGATTCTAAAATGGAAATATGGGTATGATTTATTATTTTAGTTGACCATGTTTTACTCAGAATTTACAGATGTAATGTACTGTATAATTGTGTTCAGTTCAGAGAATTCTGACAAAAGTTTATCAGAATGATCATTAAGTTATGTCATGTTTCCTTTGTATGTTTTATGAGAAATTGAGGCATATGTAAAGTAGACAACACAACTTCTTCATCATTCATGTTCCAGGTGAGTGCAAGAACGAATCTCAGTCCAATACAGAGGAGGTCCTGGAAGAAGAGAAAAAAGATGTTGCAATCCTGCTGGATACCACCACCTATGCTGGGTCTTCATTTGAAATATCCAAAGATATGGAGCAAGAGGAAGAGGAAGAGGCTGTAACAGATGGTGTGACTTTCAGTTTATCAGATGGTGATGGCGTATTCGGTGTAAATACAGGTAGGCTGGTGTGCATGTATGAAAAGTATTGTAGTAAAAACAAAACATTCCAGGTTTATTTTTAAGATTGGTTTGAATCACTGTATATGTGTGTGTATAAGTTTGTGTCTCATCTAGGACAACAACTTCACTCATATTACAATCAATAAATTTTCTAACTTTAATGTAAAGGTTTGTGTCAGTGGTGTGTGATTACAATTTCAGTGGCATAGTTACTAACTCTATCAGTTGGACCCAACAGAGTAGGTTTTACCTGATGGTGGAGACAGATTACAGTCTCTGAAACATTGCTTTTTTAAACTAAATTAGGACAATTAATAATGTCATGCAGTTTGTCATTCTAACTTCCTCCTGCATACATCAAGCATTCACACAATAGCACAATATTAGCAGTAAATCTATTAGGTCATTTCCCAGGATGTACTCTGAATGTGAAGTAAGACTGTTATCACTAAAGTGCTTTGTTTACATCTACAGGGTCAGATATTGGACCATGTAACATCCTAGAATCAGAGGCCAAGAAAATGCCGACTTTGGTAATTGAGTCTGTCATTGGGAGCGTGGAGGGTTTTGCAAGCTCTGAAGAACTGAAGGAGTACCAAACCCTTCAGCCAGTGATAGTTGAATCTGAAAATGTGCTTGAAGCGATAGAAGAATCTGTTAATGAGATTGATGATGCAGTGTATGTATCTGATGAGGTTCCTGATCTTGCCACACAGGACAAAGAACATGAGGCCACCACAGACAGTTTCAAGGAGGAGAGTGAACCAGGTGAGTAGATGTTTCAGAGTGGCTATCTACCAATATCTGTTAGCAAACAGGTGATTGAGAGTAAAATAATGTTGAAAACAGAGAGAATGTAAAGTATTATAACCTCAGTGCTCTTATAAATTGTTTGGTATTTCTGCTTTTCCATATTTTAAATGTTGAGATTTTGATGTAATATTCAATTCTGCTGCACATAAATCTTGTAATTCTTTCTGTCAGTCTATAAATAAGTGCTTTAGTTGTGAAGAGTTATAAAGCAATGCTTACTGATTTTCACCATCATGTCTCATTTGTCGCAGTCATTGATTTTTGTTCAGTTTGTAATAAGTGCCAGTCAATTCAGCCATTTCTAATAACTATTCTTTGTCAAGGTCAATAAATTGGTCAAAAGTATTTGATATTATCACAACTTAGTTTCTTTGTCTATCAAATAAAGATGAAAACATACAGTACTTTACTAAATTTGGCCTCACCGTCTATTTCAAGGGGAGTAGTCAAAAGAAAGTAGATAAGGCAAATACAACCCAGAAGTCCCTGTTTGTTTTCAAGGTCTTACTAACTTTACAGAGGAAGATGATTTTATGAGACCCAAGCTACTTGCTGCTGAAATTGATGATGAGGTGGATTTTGAGGAAGAAGAGGTCATTGAGTGTGAGGAGGAAAATGAAGAAGAAGAGACAGAGAATGAAGATTTGGAAGCTGAAGAGGTAATCATGTTAAATTGTTGGTTGTACTGAAGACTTGCATTCAGTTCTGTGTGTTGAAGTTATTGGATGGAGAATATTGAGGCTAATATGCCAAAATTGTTCCGCTATTTATACATTTCTTATCTTGTCTTCTATAGCTGTCAGTATATATAATTTTTTAAGCTTTCTTGCACATTACTTTAATATTAATCCCATTACCGGCGGCGGCTCCAGGCGGGCTCGCGCCCTGACCCTTCCGCACACATTTACAAGAGTACCATTGGCATTACATGCATGGAGCATACTAATTTACCTGTTATGTTTTGTACCACCATGGCAAGAATCTCCTCGAAAGGTGTGCATTTTACTCAGTTGTAGATTGAAAAATAGGCCTGTCTTGTCATTGTTATGTTGCAGAGGTCATAACCTTGATCTCTTGAACTAGTCTGTCAATTTAATGGTCATTATTTGTTTCTGGATCAACAGATCCATCTACCCCAAAAAATGCCACACTCCTGTAGCACATTCACTTTGCAAATATTATTGAGGGAACTGTTATGTGTTGAAAGGCTATGAACTTGAAATGAACTTCATCTTCATCTGACATGATTTGCTTCATAGCAAACCTGTCATCCAGCACCTGTGACATCTAAGAAGATATGAAATTTCATACAACTTGAAAAGTGTAAATAAACATTTGAAAATTGTCTCTCAACATTGTCTGAAGGAATATGACAGTTCATTTGTTGAACTGTAAGGACTGTTAAACAGCCTTACATATAAGTTGGACATATGAACACATCTGTGTTGTTCTGTAGGTGTGGGTTATTCATTGGTGGTTTCACAATATCTCTTGGCATATGCGAGTATTGTGTTCTTTGAGGACATTTGTTAACATTGTAAATAATCTGAATATTCAAACTGGACCTCAAGTACAGCTTCGTGATCCCTCTTATTTTGGTATTTGTGCACTTCCCGATCATAACAAATCTTACAAGTCTTTTATAATATTAAGCAATATGAATATGAATATTAACAGTTTTTTAATTTTTTTGTTTGTTTAATATAAGTCAGATATTTCATGCCCACTGTGTATATAATTTGTGCAGTTGGCACAATATTGTTAAGCAAAGGTCATGACTAAATAGCACAAAATTTAGCCCTTTCCTTTTTGGCTATTTGCAGATTGTTGTGTGTTTTTGAATTTTTTTAAAATTAATTTGTTGCATTGGACACAGGATGACCTGGCTGAAGAAAAGGAGTTTGAACCAGAGGTTCTTCATCATCCACCAAGTGATGATGAAGAAAGTATTGTCATCCTGGACTCTGACACAGAAGATGAAAGGGTGTGTATCTAAGTAGAGAAAAATTGTTGTTGGGACTTTCACTTCACAAATAATAAATGTGTTGTTCAACTCATTCATAAGTTCACAAAATGTATATTTCGTAATTATTTCTGTAGACTGTTAATCTAGTTAAGCGCTGCTTCATTCTTATAAGTTTTGCATGTAACTGTGTACACACTAGTTACTGAACATGGGTATGTGAATGATTGACTGTTTATGTTGTCTAGATTGAACCAAGCAAGGCAAGTGCTGTAGGAGGCAAGCACAAAGCTGGGGACTTTACCATTACAAACAGTAGTGATGAAGAAGGTTTTATGGAAGAAGAGGAGGAGGAAGATGATTATGAAACCAGCTCCAAGTTTGACTCTGATGAAGAGGAAAGTGAAGATAGTGAAGAAACCAGCTCTGAATTTGATTCAGATGAAGGGAAGGAAGAGGATAATGAAGAAACCATGTCAAAGTTTGACTCTGGTTCTGAAATGGAGCATGTGTTGGATGCAGATGCTGTAACTACTGTTGAACCAAAAGTAAATGTTGAAGTTTCTACCTCTGATGATGATGATGTTATTGAGAAAGGTGGTTGTTATAAAAATCCTACTGAAGTTCTGGCAATTTCTATTGATGATGTGTTGAAGGGTAACGAACCACTTGTTAAAGACACAGTAGAAAAGGAACCAATGGACTTTGAAACTTGCATCACTGCTAATGAAATCAGTAAGTATGGTCAAAGGCAAGTTTCTGAGGTGATGGACATCGATTTTCCATGTAAAGAGGATAGTGATGGTAGCAAAATTCTATTAATCGGTGATCATATGATGGATTTTGAAGTAGAATTAACTGCCACTCAAATATCAAAACCAAAGCAAACAGAGGATAAAATTGATTGTAATACACAAATATCTGTGGTCAATCAAGTAAAGTTAAGTGAAATGAAGGAAGAGAATATCACAGTTTCTGAAACTTCAGAAATGCCTGTTCGAAATGGAAGGGGGGGTGGGGAGGAATGTGATTTGGAATTAGTAGAGAAGAAAGAGAAAATTGATATGGAGAAGTTGACACAGAGGAGTGGGGATGTCATCACACATCTGTTACACACGAAGGACATCCCCAAGTCTTTGCAAGAGGATGGTGTTAATGTAATGGATATTCCTATAAAAGAGAATGATGCATTGCCTAAAATGACAGTTGTTTCTATTGCTAGTAATGTGACTGTTCAACAAGTGAGTGAAGAATTGAATATGATAAGATGTGAAATAAAAGCAAGGAAAAGTTCTGAAAGTAGCTCTCCTTCTGTTGAGAAGCTTCAGCCAAGCATTGACCAGGAAGAGAGAAGTCACGGTGTGAAACCTCAGAAGACAAGCAGCAGGGCCATCGAGGAGGTTGATTATATTAAAGTAAATGCAGAAACCCAGATGGATTCCCTTGATATAAGAGTCTCTGAGCAAACGGACAGAGAAGATTCAATGCAGAGAGATATTGAGGTGATTGATGATGAATCTTATGGTATGAAAGCTCATGAATCTAACAGTATAGCAGATGCAGGTCAGCAGGAGGACATCCTGTCTGACGAGACAAAATCTCATGGAAGAAAAGTCTCCAAACCTATCAGCAGAGCATGTTCTGTTCAGCGTAAGGATGCTCCTTCAAATGAAATTGAAACTTGTGAAAGAAAAGTCCACAAAACTAGCAGCAAGGTTAGTTCTGTTCAACGTGAAGATGCTCCTGTAGATGAAATTGAAAACTGTGAAACAAAAGTCCGAAAACCTAGCAGCAGAGCAAGTTCTGTTCAGCGTGAGGCTGTTCCTTCAGTTGGAACAGAGTCTGGTGAAAGAAGAGTCCGCAGAGCAAGTTCTGTTCAGCGTGAGGATGTTCCTTCAGATGGAACAGAGTCTGGTGAAAGAAAGGTCTGCAAACCAAGCAGCAGAGCAAGTTCTGTTCAACGTGAGGATGTTCCTTCAGATGGAACAGAGTCTGGTGAAAGAAAGGTCCGCAAACCAAGCAGCAGAGCAAGTTCTGTTCAACGTGAGGATGTTCCCTCAGATGGAACAGAGTCTGGTGAAAGAAGAGTCCGCAGACCAAGCAGCAGAGCAAGTTCAGTTCAACGTGAGGATGTTCCTTCAGATGGAACAGAGTCTGGTGAAAGAAAGGTCCGCAAACCAAGCAGCAGAGCAAGTTCTGTTCAACGTGAGGATGTTCCTTCAGATGGAACAGAGTCTGGTGAAAGAAAGGTCCGCAAACCAAGCAGCAGAGCAAGTTCTGTTCAACGTGAGGATGTTCCTTCAGATGGAACAGAGTCTGGTGAAAGAAAGGTCTGCAAACCAAGTAGCAGAGCAAGTTCAGTTCAGCGTGAGGATGTTTCTTCAGATGGAACAGAGTCTGGTGAAAGAAGAGTCCGCAGACCAAGCAGCAGAGTAAGTTCTGTTCAGCGTAAGGATGTTCCTTCAGATGGAACAGAGTCTGGTGAAAGAAGAGTCCGCAGAGCAAGTTCTGTTCAGCGTGAGGATGTTCCTTCAGATGGAACGGAGTCTGGTGAAAGAAGAGTCCGCAGACCAAGCAGCAGATCAGTTTCTGGTCAGTGTGAGTTTGTTCCAATTGGTGGGACAGATGATAATGAGACAAAAGTCTGTAAATCTAGCAGCAGTGGATGTTCTGATCATCAACATGTTGTTCCTTCTAGTGAAACAGAATCTTTTGAAAGAAGGCTTTCCATACCTAAGCGTAGAGAAGGATCTGTACAGAGGGATCATCTTGAGGCAATTCAGGAGGAAGGGTCATATAACCATGAAGCTGACAAGATAGGTAGTGGCATAAATTCTGTTCAGAATGCATATATTCCTTCAGAAGAGGCAGATTGTATTAAATGCAAAATTGATGACTGCAAGAAATCAGGTTCTATTAAATGCAATGATGTCATTGAGGCAGATTTTCTTGACAAGCCCAGTAGTAGAGCCAGCAGTGCTGACTATAGAGATGTTACTTCAGCAAACGATTTTGAATTTAATGAAAACAGACAGCCCAGAGCTTCATCAGTAAACAGTGATGCCAGCACTGTGATTTGGGAGGAAAGCCCACATTTGGAGAGGTGTAGAAAAAGGTGTGGTACTAGAAGCAGACACTCATCTGCCAGTAGCAGGTCTAGTTTTGTTCAAGGTGATGAAGCAATGGATGTTGAAGGAGTCAAAACTTATTCAACCAGGAGCCATAAGGGTTCGATTTTCCTAGATATTCTGTATGAAGGGCCAGAAGATATTGATCGTACACCCGTGAGTGTTACAAATAAGGCAGACATGCTTATACAAACAGATGGTGAAAAAAGAAAACTTGAGGGAAGTTGTAGAGCTGTTTCTGGATTTTTACTGGAGGACCAAGGCATTTCAGGTCCCTCTTTACCAACAAATGAAATGTTTGGGTTCACAAGTAATGTAACTGGACAGCTGTGCAGGAAAGCACGATCTGAGTCTGGATATGTGGTTGAACCTGTTACAAGAAGTAAGAGATTCACAAGATCAGCAATTGGAATTTCTAATAAGACCATGACTACTGATGTGGGGTCAGTGACTGACAATGCATCTACCAGGATGTCTCTCAGATCGGATACTGGGCAGGATAGGATGCAAAATTCTCCTGGAATATTAGGATCAGTTCATGGAGATGGTTCATGTAGTGGGAGATCTTCTGGCTCAAGTGTTAAGGGGAAAGAGCAGGCAGACTATACAAGCAGAGGAGACAGTTTGAGCACTCAACAAATAATTGAGGAATATGCAACAAACAGGCGGTTAACACGACATCAACGTTCAATGTTGGAACGCAGTATTGAGCTTGCCAAGCCATCATTGTCTCAGCTCACCAGGTGAGATATTTCAGTAAGTTTATGTGTAAATGAAAACACTTCAACCAAGTGACTGTAATTTATAGGTGGTCTTTCGGGTTGTGACACTGTGTTGCTCAGTTCATGAAGTTGGGGGTAATGCATTCCTTTGGAAAATTGGTACCCATCTGCAATTGCACAAGGCATCACAGAAGACCACCATTTACATTGTCATTTTAATGAACCCCAAATCTCCACTGTAAAAAAACTTCTCAAGGGATCATAATATAGTGTTGATACTGCAGTAGTGTAAATTTAAGTGGCACTAGGATATACCTATTAAAATTTCAGTTATAGATTTGCAAATGCTTCAGGATTGTTCAGTCTGGTTCTGTTTACACAGCATTTTGAAAATAATAAATGTTTCCATAATTTGTTGTTTATTAGCCAAAAAGAGACATATTCAGCAGTAGGATTGTTTGAGTACTGAACAGTTTTTTCCTATAAGTTACTATTTCTTATGTCATAAATTTGGTGACCAAATGGTGTCTAAATGATAGTTATGCTCAAATATAAGAGGTACTTACTTTTCATCCAGTCTATTGTAGCACCTCCATAATAACCAATAATAACTGGCCATCTAGGCCTGGTTCTGGGAATAATGATACTTTGGGATTGATCAGACAGGCTGTGTGATAGAAAAATCTGGGTAGTATAATTAATAACAAAGTTAAAACATCACATTTCATCTGCAGCAGCATGGCTTTAAGTGAAATGCATTGTTTATGGTATAGATGCCTTCACAGTTATACAATGAAATGCAGATATTTTTTGAGTTTTTTTAAAGTAAATGTTCTAGCATGAAAGATGTGACAATGTGCATGATATATTGCAAAACACAATAGAGTCTGGGTCTCGTTTCTTACAGTATTCTCACCACATGGAACACTGGTGTTCATTTTTATTTGTGATGCACCATTCAGTAGATAGAAAATGTTTCACTCTCCTTTCTTACAAAGCAGATACTGTGTGATGTAATAAACTTACACACGTCCTAGCATTTCCATTTTATATGTAAGACTAGACTTTCTGGTCTTGACCAGTTCTCTCACAGTACTTATAAAAATGTGTATGATTGTTTCAGTTAATTTTTAGCTAAAGAGAAGCATGTACTGTTTATTATTATTATTATTCATTCATTCATTCACTGACTTCACTAACTATACTGACAATAGTCTTTTTCTATTGAAAACCATGTTTATGGTATGGGATCATGCTTAAAAAGTTTATAGTATCTCATCTGGTTTGTGGAACTAAAAATTCATTACTTTTTTCATGACAGGCTCACCGTTTTAGTCTTTAATCCATCAAATCTGGTCCTCCTCATCCCACCTTATATCTCTTAAATCTCTAGCTCTAGGTCTCCAAGTGGGCTCTTCCTTCCCTCTAGGTCACCCAATGCATGTTTCATGCACTGGTGATTGTTTCTTTGATTTAATTAGACTAATATGTTAGAGAGTGGAAATATGAAGCTATCCATTGTATAAATGTCTCCGTTCTCCTTTCACATCTTCTTGATTCATTCATTCATTCATTCTGAGGTCCAAATATTCTATGTTCATAGATCTCACTGGTGGATTTTGTGTTTATTGTATACTAGGCATAGGAAACTTCCATCCTTGCCAGAGACTTCAGGTGATGATGAGGATAAATCTGAAGAGGAAGATGAGTCATCTTCACGAATTTCAAGTGTTGGTACATGTGTATCTCACCCAAGATCTTGTCCTACATTACATGGGAATACATCTCCAGCATTACAGGCATCTACCATTCAGCTTCCTTCTTCGGAGGTAACAATGGCCCTTGCCTTTTTCTATTTTACAAATTATTAAACACATGTAAAATAGAGTTAATGGAATTTGGATGGCACCACTGGCATAAATACAGTACCTAAAGTCATTACATATTTGTACATGTTCTACTACACGTATTGGATATTGGAAAAATAGGTGCCAAGATCAACTACACATAGAGAGTTAGGAAGACAAATCTAATCCTGTATAGTTCACAATTACAGTGTATTCTGTATTAAACTTTTCTGTCATAATTTGTTCATCCTGCTTCTGAAATAGAATATGAAAGTCCAACTGAAGTATAGTCTTCACTTTTGTTTTTCCATGGGACATAGAACCCATGTCTTAGAAATGTCATTAACATTAATACATGTTTTTCTCAGAATTAGGTACACATAATGGTGTCTTTGCTTAATAGACATTTGGCATACAATTGTAATTAATGGAAGGTAGAGAAAAGCCACATACAGACAATGCAAGGAGATCATGAATGATTAGAATTATGGCACTGTCTGTAAATTTACATCACTTGTGGCCAGCCTACAAAATGTTGAGCACATGATTTTTGAAAAAGAGTGTATGTGTACAAATTATCATAAATGGCTTCAACTGAAGTCTTTGAATTTTCAGATTCCATTACACAAGGCTGGTTTGCAAAGAAGATACAGTCGGAAGATACTTTCAAAACATGATATAGATAGCCCCAGTTCTGTCTTGTCTGATGGTAAGTGACATGTCTTTAATGGTATAAAATACAGTTGAATATGTACTTTTGGTGGGTGGTATTTCTAGTGTGTGTGTGAGCCATTTAGAAAGTTTAAGTTAGGTTGAAAAGTATAAATCATTATAAAACTTCCACTGATAAACACTGTTAGAGTGGAACCCTCATTTAATGTTACTTCATTTAGCTGTATCATTGTGTCAATGTTACAGTTTTCCTGTTTAAGACTTTTTGCAGTTTGGTGCTCTAATCATGAGTTTAAGGTCTCCATTCTCACATTCAATATAAGTGAACATTTTACTTCATGCTTCAATCTCTTCATCTCAAACATAGCAGTAAAACAACAAAAAAGTTTTTGTCCATTATTTATTCTGTCTTCTCCATAAAAGTATCCACCATTCTTCTGAACATTATATTGAAGTGTTTTAATTGTCTCATTGAAAGAAGCCTCTTCAGCAGTGAGGAGAGGATAAAATTAAAATAGATATTATAGACATGATATGTGAGCATATTAAACTGAAATTACTCTGGATAATGTCCATGTGAAGGATTCTGTGATGATGATAAACCTTTTTATTTGATAACAGTAGGGAAATTCTTGAGCAGTTGATTGTCAAATTATAGTATTCAGTTCCATGGAGTCAGTTTATTCATTTTGATACAACTCAAAAGAATCAGAGGATTTAAGAAATGTTTTGAGGAGGAAGATGTTAACATGCACAGCCTTATGTACAATTGAACACAGTAAACTTACTACTCGTTTTGGTAATAACTTATGGTGTAACATTTGGTGGATTAAAATAATGGTACTTTATTAGGAATCATTTTCTTTATCCTGTAGAATATACTGTTCCTGTTCAAATGGATTGATTTTTCATGTCAGCTGCTGCCTGTTTCAGCATCAACACCTTATGCAAGTTCAGCAACAAGTGCTCCGAGTCAGCTAGATGCTTCTCCATTATCAACTCGATC
Source organism: Zootermopsis nevadensis (assembly GCF_977971745.1). Classification (NCBI taxonomy): domain Eukaryota; kingdom Metazoa; phylum Arthropoda; class Insecta; order Blattodea; family Termopsidae; genus Zootermopsis; species Zootermopsis nevadensis. The sequence continues at coordinate 18,655,192 of NW_028259192.1, read as the reverse complement.
AGAAGATGTCACTCTTGAGAGAATGAGACGTAAATCATTTATGCGAGCTCAGATTGCTCTGAAGTCTGCATCTGAACATGGTTCTGTCTCTGGTGTACCTTCAGGGAGGAAGTCTGTGGTAAGAGTGCTTATGGTGGATTTGTCAATAACCCACCTGCGTCACTTCAGGCAAATTACAATTATTATTGATGACTTGCCTGCTCCTTGGCTGAAACAATATTGCTTAGTTACACACAGTTACATGTGAATAAATAGAATGAATTCTTTTATATGTACCAATAATGTGGGAGTCCTGCTAAAGATTCACCTTCAGGTAAAAGTGTAATTGATTTGAAGTTGGTATGACTTGCATTTGCCTGGGTGTGTAACTTGGCCTGTCACTCAGGACAAAGGACAGACATTAAATGTATATGAAAATAAGGTATCTGGACATAAGAAAGATGAAGTGAGATAAGAATGGAGGAATGATACAATGGTTAGTTTAATTCTTCACCTAGTATGTTTAGTGGTCATCAGGAGATACAAGAATTACATACTTTTTGGTTAAAAACTTGAAGGAAAGTGACTACAATATTTAGCAAATAAATACAGATAGGAGGATAGAATCAAAATGTATTGTGTGAAGTTTCATATGGGATGAGAACGTGTTTTAACAGTTCAGCACATGATCCAGTGGTGTGTTGTAGTAGTGATGGTGATGAACATTCTGATCCCTTAGAGCACAGAATATCATATTTCTAGGTATATTTGCTAAAAGACTTCATCATAAAGTCTGAAATTAGCACACACTTTCTTTCCAAGTTTAATATTTGCCATTCTACTTTTGAATCTGTTTTCAGTCCAGCACTGTAATATTTGTCCACAGGCAAACAGTCCAGGTGATAGTGGTAGCAGTGTGAGCAGCAATGCTGGCAGTAGTCATACATCTCTACCTTCAACAGGAAGTCACATCACAAGAGCTGTGGCTACGCGTTTGGGGCGGGTTTATACCTCTGAAGAAGTACGGCGCTCACCTCGTCTTGCCAGACTTCAGGATGAAGACCTTCATTCTGCATCACCGAGCACTTCTTTCCACTTTTCCCCACCTACTCTTGTGCGTGGTTCTGTGAAGAAGGAAGGTGAGTATTTATTACATACATAATCTCTACTTCCCCCACTTTTAACCCCTCTCATTATGCCCATAAAATACAACATTTTTACCCAAATTAAAATCAGGTTTTCCTCCTTAGCATCTGAAATGTACATAGGCTATATTATTCACTTATTTTAGGATTTCTGTTCTTATGTTTAATATTACTATTGTTTTCAGGCCTAATAGTTTGGCAGTATTGGCTGTCATTAATTTATTTCCTTGCAATCCAAGATCAGAATGTTTCAATTTCTTGACCAGCCAAGTAACTATCCATTTTTCAAGGAAGATTCTGCATCATGGACTTAATTTAACATTGCATTGTGGTGCATCTTATTATAATTCTTGTGGTTTGTAACATGCTGGTCATCACAAAACAGAGGGTAGTTTACTGTGTATTGTTTGCATTATTTATTATGTAATTTTAGAATCATCATCTGGTACTCCACCTACACCTGTGCCAGCATTTGTTTTCTCACCACCTCAAAAACAGCAGCTTCTTCCAAAACCACATCGTCAAAGTGCTCCAAGCCAGCAGACTCGAGCCCACACAATGGCACTCAGAGGGCTGCACACCATCACAGAGGAGTCTACCCCTCCATCTACTCCTACCAACACTATTCCACCACAGACGTCTGAAAGAGATACCACCCCCATCGCTGTGAGGAAATCCAAAAAGTTCAAACCCACTCCATCTTCTAAAACACCTAAGAGAAGCAGGTACTGAAGTCTTCTGAAATATGCTTGCTGAATGAATATGAGAGTATTTATAATTTATGAAGTACGATTACTTTAATTGCTTGTAGAAATGGCATATAATAACAGCCTTAATCATTTAGGATCGCCTAATATGAAGATTTCATAATAGTAATGCCCAAATGTAAGATAACTTAAAATGTAAAATGACTCTTGGAAATCATGGTATTAAAAATAGATCCCATGAGAAGCAGTTCCTCAGCTGATCAAGAAATTTCTTACCTTTTATGGCACAATGTTCACAGGACCTGCTACTATGCCCTATATAGTTCTCACCTTCACAACCAGCTCCTTTAAGATCAATTTTAATATTATCTTCCCATGTATTCCTGCTCTTCCATGTGGTCCCTTCAGGTTGTGTGATAAAAATTCTGTGTGCATTTATCATCCTCTCTATGTCTTGTCCATCTTATCCTAATATATGATACAAATTATAAATTATACAGCTCCCCATCATGTAATATTTTGCATCCTCTTAATACTGCTTCTCTGTCTTAGACTAAAATATATTCTGTGCTACTTTGTTCTGTCACCCCAAAAGTTAAAAGCCACGTTTCACATCCATATAAAACAATTTGTAGTGTTATACTTTGTCATGACTGAAGGTTATATAACCCCACTGGCACACACCACTGTTACAACATGGCTATGAGGTGTCAGAATAATGTCACTACTGTCATCAGTATTATAGCATATGTACGGGTGCTGTATATTGGACCACTGTTGTAATACCCTAATAATGTAGCACTGGGGTTTCAAACTGCTATGTTGCTACCTCTTAAGTTGTACTCTGAGTTTTGGGGGTCTAAGAAATGTGGCCACTTTTAGCACCCTCCTTACTGTCCGCGAGCTACGAGAGTAGACCTGACATCTTTGAGGGAGGTGGGGGTAGAATTCTGTGCTTCTAGCAGACCGAAATACACCTGCAGCTTATACAGGCCGTACATCGTGAGCTAATGTACTGACTGACTGACTGATCACCAGCGCATACGTAGAACCCACTTTCCCCCTGACACAAGCAACGGCTGACAAGGCCACGTCTACTCTCATGGCTCGCGGACAATAGTCTACCACCATCCAGTGTGTTATCATCCCCCTTGCCTTGGGTGCCTGGGGGTAAATACAGGCCAGAAAATTCTGTCTACTGATGGTATGCTTTGACTAGTCTCGTCTCTTTGGAGTGTGGTGGATGTGGGAAGGTAATGTATTAGGGTTTGTCCAGCTGCTGTCTCCACCGTATCATGCAGGATCAGTATGGTTCACATAACAAATTGACACTTCAAATATTTACATTTTATACATATATACAGGTTGCAAGTCATGAAAATGCTGTGTGTCAGTTACCTCCATTGCCTAACTCTCACTCTGTTCATGGTGCCTAAATCTCTCCAACGTAGTTATGCTCTCTTACTCCCAAGATCATGGTTTCTCACTAACCACTTAAAGAATGAGTTCCAGTAGGTAATCAAATCTGTTATCAGGTTTTTCATATTCCTCTCCCTCTTTTAGTTAACCAGCTACCACTTGCATCGCTCTCTTCCAGCCATCTGCTGAGTGGTTCCTCTCACAGTAATTATATTCTTCATGTCCTACATTTTCCTAAAGTTATATGCTTAACTTTATCTAACTGACTCAGAGCAACTGCCTGGCCTATTTCCCTAGTTGCTGCAATGCACCAGCTTACCTAAGTTGTGCCACTACAAGTAAAATTGTTTTGTCTTTATCTTCAGGTTTACTGGTAGAAGATTCTGAACTAACCATATTGAATCTACTTTAACATCAACATGGATGTAATTATTATTTGTTGCTGTCATTTCTAAGTTTTAACTATGCTACCTTTTCAAAGGACTGTCTTTATACCCTGCAGTCTGGTGAAGATACATGGACATATACTTGCTTAGTTTTCTTTGCATTCATTTCAATACCAGTGTCTTTACCAGAATATGATATAGTGTGTGTTTTTCTCAATGGTAGTCCTGCGTTTACCGAATAAATTAACATCAGCATAGACAGAAGTTGGTGTGTTCCATTCACTTCCAGTCTGTCCTGATTTTCTTGCATTTTCCTATTGGCATATTCTAAGTGGAACAAAGCATTTACTGTTTCAGACTATTCTCAATAGGATATTCATGAGATAAATGGGATTTGAGGTTGTCATGGTGGTGATAAAACAGTTTATATAAATGTATGCATATGTGCAGACTCATCAGAAGGTAACAGCTATAATTTAAAAACCATCTGCTTCAAAGTACCGTATTTTTACACAACTCCAGAATTGTCAGCTGCTCATTTGAAACTAATTTCATTTCTGTTTATTTCTGCTGCATTGGTTTACCACATGTACATTAACTTCGACAATACTTCTTTTCCAATAATTTTCTATCAAAATTTCTTCTTAGAGTTATTGTACTGAAGGCATAGTTTTTCATATAATCAGTTGTAATTCATGCTAATAACAAAAGAAACAAATATGCACAAACTTAAGACAATTTCTTTTCAGTTTTATAATCATGTACTTGGGTCACTGAATATCAAAACTGTAGTCTCATAATTTAATATTTTTTTCTATAACAATGATAAATTCTGTCCATGTTTGAATGTGCATTGTCATATATTGAAAGCCTGAGTCCTCAAACAAAACAAGCATGTTTTTCAAATGATCCACTCTACTTCCCATTTAACTGAAATGGTGACAAAAACAGAGAACCTGATAGGACTTTCCTGGATATGAGATTATGAGAATCCATTATTTTCTCTCTGTGGAGGGCTATGTTCAGCCTTTTGATTTGGGATTTGTGTCAGATAATATGTATGGGGCATTAGCAGCATGATGATTGGCAGGTTAAAACAGTAGAATTTCAAGTTCTCATGGTGAGTACGAAGATGGCTGTCTTCTGGGTTGTAGTCTGGTACTACAACCCAACAAGACAGCCGTCTAAGTTAAAACTGAAGTATTCTTCAGATAAACCTGCACTACTGCTAGTTTGTCTACTACAAATCTCTGTGACCTCTGAAAATAATACCTGAAGTGTGCAATACTCTGACCAATGAATAACATTATCGAAATCTGAGTCCTTAATGGGGCTTCACTTCTGACCTGGCACTTGACATGTTTGTAGTGGAATACTATTAGTGTAGGTTTTCTCCAGTCACTTATTCCACTGATGCTACATTTCATCTATTATAATTGAGATAGACTTCACCAAGCAGCATATTATAAATTACATCATCATCCCTTATCACTAGCTCAGTACTTGGCTAAAATCAGAGTTAAGTTTGTCTTATAGGTGAATAAATACAATAATTTGAGGAGTATTCTTTATATGATGTGGTCATACTTCCTGTTCTATGCCAAACTTCATTTGCTGATCTTAAATGTCTTTCCTTTACTGACTGATGAAAGATGTAGAGTTAGGAGTGGTAAGAATTTTGAGATTTGACTTTGCTTCATATGGATGCTGTCTTGCTTCACAAAGTATGCAGTAAAACCTCAAAATAGAAAGATTCTTGTGATTAAGATTTTTTGCTATTGTATGGGATTCACATGAGATTTCACAAGAACTATCTTGTGTGTGTGTTTGAAGTACTTGCTATGAGCACAAATTATGAAATTGCTACAAGTTATTGTGTCTGTGTAAACTTCTTACTCAGATAATTAACATAGTGCATGAAATATGTGATGATATCATTTGTTCTGGTAATCACACCTCTTTGTGAAGTATAAAGTTGTCATCGTCTGTAAAGATGTATTTCATATTAAAAGTTCATAAATAAGTCTTACTGTGCAAGATTGGTTCAGATTTGACCTAGAATATTTATCATAGCATGTTAATAGATCATTTTACCTGTTTAACATTAGGTATTTTTCTTTAAGTACTCTCTCCCAACATGTACACATATGTCCCATTAACATGGATTCTGCAGCATAAAATTCTGTAAGATGGATTCACAGAAAATGGAGAACACAAACCTGCTTTGCTACATTATTGTCAAACTTTTGTCTTCCCATAAATTCTCTTAATGGTCTGAAAAGGTACGATCTGAAGCAGCCATGTCTGAACTGTAAGATGGTCCAGGATCTTGAAACCCAGAGTGATGAGACTGTTTTATTGGCAGTATGGAGCTTAGCATTGTCATGAAGAAGAATTCCTTACCTTTTCCAGATTTCCCCCCCCCCCCCCCCCCCCTTGAATGCTGCCTTCACTTTCATTGTCAGGAGACTAATAATACTGGGAATTTATTGTAACACTGTCCTCCAAGAACTATGCACAAATTAGTGTGACAGGTATCCATGAAACAAGCCATGACCTTACCAGTGAACTTCAGAGTGTTGAATTTTGTTGGCAGTGGAGAGTTTGTATACCGTTCCATGCTTGTTCCTTTGCTTTCGGGTGTGTAATGATGGACCTATATCTTAACACACATCAGTCAGGTCATAAAATGCATTTAATTTCCTTCTGTGATGTTTCAAACACTTAAAGAAAATCTCAGCTCAGCAGTCATTCTGATTGAATGCCAGCATCTTTGGAACACACCTAACACTCACTTTCATGCACAAAATATTTCAATTGTTCACAGTAATGTGAATTTTATTAGTGCTCACATGATTGACTGTTTCTTTTTATTATTATTTCTACAGTCGCAGTCACTTGATGACACCACTGACTAAGCAGGAGCAGCAAGAGTTGGCAGAACGTGTACGTTCATCACGTCAGTCAGTTTCCACAGAGCCAGAACGCCACTACACTGTTTTCAAGCACAGAAAATTATTTAAAATCAGACGCAGTAGTAGGTCTGATTTGTAATCATGTTATTGTGACAACACTATCTGACTTTATTTGATAACATTCTTGTTTTCATTTTAATATCCCATTGCACATGTATTCCTTCATTGACATGCTGTCAGGTGACAAGTGTACCCTTTGTTAAGTGCATGTGATTATATATATTTCATCAGCTCCTAATAAATAAATACTTTTTATTTTTTAATGTCCCTTTAAGAAACCTAAATCCATTTACTTTCAAGAAATTTAAATTTTAGCAGTAATTTGTCTGACTTGTACTTGGGAAGTACCCAATCCAAATATTAACCTATCTTAACAAACTTTTGTACATCCAGTCAAATTCCAGCCTTCAAGTAGACCATGGGTGCTTCCTTCTCTACCACTATTAATATTACTTTCATAATCCTCACATCTCATTTGACATGAAGTAATATACATAGTTTATATCATTTAACTCCATGGAGAAAATTCCTTCCTGAGAAGCTAACAATTGCTCAGGTAAGAAATAAATTCCCCACCATTTATGAAAACAATGTTATTACGTATCAAGTTTACACAAGCGTGCACAGTTGATATATAATACTGAGTGATGCACACATTAAAATGATACATTTAATTTACAGGCATTTCATGTCATTCTAAAGTTTATTGATATGGTGTATTTGTATTGTATTGTGTATATCCATTATCATATTAAATTACACCAGTATAAAAATTCTAAAATATACTAAGTTTTAGAGACTGGCCATGTTGGTCTTCAGGTTAGAAGGTACCTGCTCTGTGGGGCACAATCATAATCTATGTTCAAGAAAGCAAAAGCACTGAAAGTTTTAATCTGTAGATCAGGTATGTAACTGAAGTATAATAAACAGGATTATGCAAATGGTTCACACTTACCTACAACTGTGATGAATTGTTAAAAGAGGATGGGGTAAGTGGGCTGGAACATAGTAAATGTTCTTAGAAAATGTACTAATATTTGACTTTGAAGGAAAGAGAAATCAATAAAGACTGGATGGAGAGAAATTCTAGACAGTCCTATAAAAGTTACTAAACCTGCCCTGTCCTTTTAAAATGTGACCAGTATTTCATAATCTGAAGATTTCTGTCTTCTGGGTTGTTGCGCTGTGTAGACTGGTCGATGTTAACCAACGTTTCAGAGGTCATACTGCCTCCGTCATCAGGGCAACAACCCAGAAGACAGAAATCTTCATACTCACCGCTGTGAAAACCTCAAATCTTACATTTCATAATCTGTTTGCTATATTCAAAACTTAAAAAAAAAAACCCATCCATTTTCAGATTATGTGCTTTAAAATGCCATTAGAGTGCATTACTTTTGGAAGAATTCTGACATTTTAAGTATGCCTTAATTAATAAATTACAACTTATTATTTTCTCATACTTAATTACTTTTAATGAACATATCACAAAATATTTACATTGTAAAGGTGCAGCAATTTACATAATACATATAGAGTAGTGAACAATGCCGAAGTATGTCTGATCACATGTTTTGTAGTGACACAGTGTAGCAGTGATGGTATGACATTAGCAGTAAGCTGTGGTGGTGTGTTAGCAAGTGATGGAAAATAAACAACATTGTATTATTACACATAATAAAAAATATTTTAACCATAAGTTGTTGCAAGCACCTAGTGTTTTCATCTGACTTGCAAAAGTTTTTAACCCACTGTAAGGTATAATTACCATTGTTTATTACCTTCTTAACAAAAACTAGTTAATATTGTAGCTTACCATATTAATTCGTTTCGTTGTTACATTAAGGTTATGAATGCGTTACGGTACTACTTGCTTTCTAAGGCCTAATAATTGTAAAATGTTTATAGTATTTGGAGATCACCGATTGAAGAGGCGCCAATGAAATACTTTCAGATATAATACTCCCAGAAGCCCACCGGTAAGACATAAAACGGATATACTAAACGTTTTTGCACGGACGCAGAGTTTACCTACGTAGAAGTTGTTTTCAAGTTCGTGGTTGGCCACTCTGATGGTTATTAGCAAGGGACCTGTGAAGGCGTGTATGATAGGAGAAAACGTGTTTAAAATGGCGGATGTGTTACAAGATATTTCAAAATTAAAGGTTTGTATTTGTATTAGCCTGTGATCTATAATGTTAAATGAACATGATAATAATGTATGGGTGTGAAGTGCTGTGTGAATGTATTTTTAATGAGAATATTGTTTTATTTCAATGCCTGCTGCAAGTTCTTGAACGTCTGATGGTATACGCGTGGCTGTGTTTATACTTCCAGGTGGCAGATTTAAAGAAGGAATTGAAAGCTAGAGGCCTGAATGCTGTAGGAAATAAAACCGAATTGGTAGAAAGATTACAGTTATCTTTACAAGGAGGTAAGTTATTCTAGGTTGGTAAAGGAACTTTGACAGAAATAAAAAACTAAACTGCGGCAAAGATTGGTTTAAATTAATTGCACAATGTTTCTACCGTTTTCATTTATAGCAAAACGTGGTAATGTGATTTAAAACAGTTTTATTCAACTGTATGCAGTGTAGAAATGATGCATCTCATACTTTTTCAGCCGTTCTCTGCATTCATTAATCTCAGTGTCCACCCAATCTTCCACTCGTTTTGTCATTTTACGCTGCCTTCTTCCCCCATCTGTTCAGGTTGATAAGCTATAGGAATAGGAATTGATAGAGTTAGTTTAATAAATTTCATGTTATATTGGTGGCTATTTTCTAGCAGTGTTTCCTAGAAGAATAAATGTCCAGTTTAGTGACCATACTTTGGGTAAAGGTTTGGTCATTTTATACTAGTGCTTTTTTCTTTTTAGCGCATTTTGTTAATTTCAGTGGGTACAGTGGCACAGAATTACATAAATATACACTGGCACCTTTTTTCCTTAACCAACTATTTCTACTTCAGAACAATTGAAAGAACAGTGCACATGTTCATGATATGTATGTGATGAAATTTGAACCTGGGACATTCCAGATATGAAGTAGAATTGTTAATGACTTGGCTGAAACATTTTGTAGTTTGTTTTTCTGTATCAGAATGTTTGTATCATACACATGTGCATTCATTTCTTGCTATAGGTTATAGGTATATTAATAGGGCAATTTATTTTATTCACTGATAGTCTGTTTAATTCTTGTTGTTAGCAATAAAACTACAAAAAACTGATGTTGAAAAATTGTTTTGCTCCAAGCCCAAAAATAATTTATCATTCCCTGTATTGTAGCACATTATGCTGAGTAAGTATCCATAGATGATTGAACTGTGTATTAGTAAAAATCACTGTACATACTGCAGTTTTAGATCAGATGACTGAAGTATGTTATCCATCATTTAAACAGGTTACAGTAATGGAAACAAATTCTGTGGCACATATTAATTTCAGCATTCAAAATTCATCAGTGAGTCAGGAGAGACATGAGTTTATGCATTCAGTATAGAAGGAGCACTAGCCTCAGTTGTCACTTTCGCGGTTATTTGACATTTTTTATTGCAGAGAACTCTTTGATCACAGAACCTGATTCAGCAGCAGGTGATTCCGAGGAGATTCTGGATGAAGATGATGTCCTTGCAGTAAGTTACTGATAACCTTCATAAGAACAATAGGTCTGTGTAGTCATGTTGATCCTGATGGTTTCTTATTGTACCTGCAAAATAGTAGAAATAGGAATTTGAAATTTCATTTGTGACTGTCTTCATATGAGTGGACTTGGTATGCTAGGCCCACAATAATATGTTTGATTTTTAAACAAAAGGCCTTAGGACCTTCTTTCTTTGGCAAAATATTTTTATATATGCAAGAAAATGTTTTGATTGTGCTATAAACAGGGCATAATCTTCATGTAGTATGAAGTTTTAGTTGCTACTGCAGTGGTAAGATCATAACTGGTCCATGGTTTGAGATTCTCACATAGAAGGAAAGTAGTTTCCACTTCTGCTTCAGACAGTGCAATTACTATTCACAATGCAAATATCTGCCTGTTATTTCTTTATATCTGCTGTATCTCTTTGTACATTTAAGTTGCAAAAGGGTTCCCAGATCCCAGAATGAATTTTGTTTGGAAACTTTAAGTGAGCCAGGGTGTCTCAGTCAGTATAGTGGCTGACTACAGATTGGTTTTGACATTGGTTCAATCCCTGGTAAGGGCAAGGTATTTTTCTTCTAGCTTCTGAATTCAGACTGTCTCTGGGGCCTAGCCAATCTCCTATCCAATGGGTACCAGGGGTCCTTTACTTTGGGGATAAAGTGTAGCCAGTACATGATGCTGACCACTGACCCCTCAAATTCCTCCATGGTGTGTAGCGGGTCAGCTTTATTTTTATAGAGACTTTAAGCAGGTGGCATGGGTAGTATTGGCAGTTGATCAATGTTCCTGTATACCCCCCGTTACTGCTGTTGATGCTAGTACTCCACAATTTTCTTAATGTAATTCTCTCTCCATGTTGTAATTGTCAGTGTCAAAATTGTGTCTCTTCAATACATACTTTCCCCAGAAAGAAATAACTTAGAAAGTCATGATCATTAATTTGTTGGCAGGATGAAACAGAGGAGGAAGCTCTGGTGGGTGAAATCAGCACTTCTCCAGAACCAAAGCTGAGAAAACTGGCATCACCATCTGAGGATGAAATTCCCGTGCCCAACAAACGCACAGTAGCCAGTGCCAAGAAGATTGTGTTAAACCGCAGTATTGTTGCATCAGCTGCAAATTCTGAGAAGGAGAACCAGCAGCAGCAGACAACACAGTGTGTCTCAGATACAGGACAGCAACAGAATCGGCAAAATTCTGATAGCAAGAAGGTCGTCAAGCTCTCTGCCTTCTCCATGAAAGAGGTTAGAGGTTTTGGTTATAATTAAAGGCATTCATTTCTTAAAATACCATATATGGATAATCCTTAGATGTAATATAACCCAGTGCCTTATTTACAATTACAGATTCTTATTCTTCACTTTTCACAGCTGAGGCTTATGTATAACTTTGACTTTTAGGATTAAGCTGCATCAATTGTTTAAGCGCTGCCAACATTTTTAGCAAACACTGCAATTGCCACCTTTAGTGTGAATGTCTGTAGGAGGGAGTAGGATGCCTTTTTATAAAGATCCGGTGGTGGGAATTGGCTGGGGAGCAATCATGTTCAGAGAAAGTTATAGTGACCATGTAGTTAAGAAAAGAGGTGATGAAAAATGTTCTAATGATATTTGCCAGACTGTCGCAGAATCAGTACAGCTTATCCCTGAAAGGCAAAGTTGGCACAAATTACAAATTGTTTGTTTCACAGCGTCTAGAGATGAGAGCACAAAAGTTTGGCGTGGAACTGTCTGGGGATGCCAAGAAGGAAGTCAGGGCTGCTCGATTTGGAATATCAGCACCTATCAACACAATTAACACCGCAGTGAGTATTTCTTAAATAGCATGTGTGGGAGTATATAAACATATACAAATAAAAATGTCTGTATGAAATTTATCTTGTGGGTTCAGGAGGTCTAAGATGTGACAAACCCATGTGACTATATTTATAAAAAGTGGTAATTGACCATTATTAGATCAGTGTTACTCAATCTATTGGTTTATCCTTCTTTACAAGTTTGTGTCTTTGAAAATCCACTCAGCTGTAGCATTGATAGCAGCTTAAAATTGTAGCATTGGCCCTTTCCTGTTTTTGATAGTGTATCATGTTTATCAAATTGCATGACTTTACTTTTTATTGATAGCCAGCAAGTTCAGACATTCTGCGTAAGAGAGCTGAGAGGTTTGGCCTGACATTGTCTCCTATAAGCAGCAGCAACGTGAGCAAGGTAAATTCTCTGTGACATGGAATCGGATGTTTGTATTTATTTGTGCCTCATTTTGGCAGAGCTATTGGCCCTGAATATGCACACTTGCTGGTAATCTAACTCATCCCCACTAAATGAGGTAGCAGAATGTTAATGCATTCAGTGGGTGCCTAGTTAAAATATTTAGCTTCTCCCTCTAGGCAAATGTCAGATTGATTCCTTAAAAATAATAACAACCTGTTTCTCCCCATTATGGATGGTTCTAGGATTTTTTCTTTTCGTCTACAATTGATACAGTGTCCTCAAATTGCTTCTAAATCAAGCAGACGTGTGTTAAATTTGTGTATGTTGTGTACTGTTTAATTTGGGTCACCTGTGTCTGTTCCTCCAGTATGTATGTGCTTGGATGTGGGAGTAAAGTATTCATACAAAGTGATAACCCCAGTTTAGTGGCGTGATTGAAGATTGGAGTTCTGAAAGACAACATATTTTCTTACATAATTTTCTATTTGTAGTAGAATCTAAATATTGTACCACATATCAAGGTTGATTGATTAAACACTGTTGCTTTGTGTTCAGGAAGTTGTGGATTTTAGTTGTCCCAGAGACTTGATATTGTGATAGATTTTTGTGGTTTCTCTCAGGCCCTCAAAAAAAAGATTATAGAACAGAAACTTGTAATAGGCCATGACCACTTCCACATCCTTCTCAATATGATGTGCACAACCATCCTACCATTCAGTGTGCCTTCGCAACTGAAAATATCTTAACTAAGAAACTATGGCTATTCTGGATATCTGAAAATGTAACAGAAAGAAGCCACATGTTCTTTCCGAATGAATTTCTACGCGCGCACACCTGTTCTTACCCGAGTATTTGTGCTTTTAGGCTCAACTAAGTGAAAAGCTGGAAAACAGGAAACGGAGGTTTAGTATTGATGATACAGCAAATGTGAAGAAGAGCACTGTAGGTAATAGTGTCTTGGAGGAGAAGAAGCGGCTGCGAGCAGAGCGGTTCAAGCTAACCAAGTAGCTCGACTTCTAATCACTTTGTCAGACAGCTTTGACACAAAAATGTAGTCAGTGTGGTGTGATGGAGATTCTCTGCATCTGTTATAGAAACTTCTTAAAGAGGATGCATTGTGCTTGTATGGATGTGCATTCTCAACAAGAATGTTATGGCTAAAATGTGGAGTTGTTATGTTTCAAATGGTAGTATGCATTGTCTGTGTAATATATTTCTTTTGTTCATTTCAAAATATCAAGTACTCTTTATGTTATTGCTAGTAACCACTATCCAATGTGTGTTTTTCTTTTTAAGTATTATTTTTCTCTTTCAAGAAGCAAAGCAGATAGTATTGCAACAACCATAAAAATGTCCTGATATGACTACAGTATCAAGAATTGGTGTTCATCTAGGTTTATGAAAACAAGGAAGTTACACGTAGGTGCAGTAACCGGGTCGTATGTAATACATGTATCGCACAAATTCCTGAATTCATAACCCATTAGCTTAAGAAGCCAGCAGTCTGCCAACCCCATGTTAGTAACGCAGTGAAGATTATCATTGTAAGATTTGAGGTTTTCACAGCGGTGAGTACGAAGATTTCTGTCTTCTGGGTTGTTGCGCTGTGTAGTCTGGTCGATGTTAACCAATGTTTCAGAGGTCACAGCGCAACAACCCAGAAGACAGAAATCTTCAAGATTTTCATTATTAAACAATTCAGCAGTATCCTGTTATGTGGTAGCAAGTGCTGTGTATATATCAAAAGCAGAATATTTTGGCTGTTATACTTTTTTGAGGTACACATTGAAATTATGAGTCAAGTTAAAGAAAATTATATTCCAAGAGTGGTTCAGAATGAAAAAATATTAGGCTAACACATTAATTATATATAAATATTTCATATCTGTTCCTTATGTGTAAATTTGAAAAAGCTGATAAAATATAGTACAGTGTTTTCAGTAAAGAAGTAGTAATTTACTTTGTTTTATTGCTCAGAGTTGATAAACAATAGGCACAATTGTTTAATTATTTCTGCAGTAAGTGTATAAGTGAACATATTGACTCTCCAACTGCAAGATGTCTGTGCTATTACAGTTTTCTTGATTAGTAATTAAAATTCTTTTACAACCATCAGTTTCTTATGGGCAATAAATGATTGTAGTCACTTTGTTCTACTCATTTCCAGCAGCTGTAATTATGGTTTACTGTAACAGAAAATGAAAGAACAGTGTGGCCGAGATTGCTGTATTCAGCCAAGGACTGTCTTTCACTGACAGTCCAATAATTCTCCATATTACTGCTGCTGCACACCCACATTCCTTACTTCCTGCTTCAAGAAATGGAAGTTTATTGCTTCACCTAGCAGCTGATACATCTTGTGTGAAGCATGTTGTGAAGTCTTTTATATTCCCATGCACAGCATTTTGTGCTACTGCAACTGTATAGAGTGAAGCTTACCTGCTTACATTACAGGACATGCTGAAAATGTTCCCTGTTGGCTCATATACGTTCCAAACATCAAAAACGGATTCTGGTGGTTAGCATGCTATAATTTTTCTCCCACTTATTCTCTCTCTCATTTTCAGAAAGCAGTAGGAAAGATAAATGTTTCTATATGGAGCAATTCTGCCTGAACCAGAGCAGTGTCTGTAATAGGAGCTACTTATTTTATGAAATATGCAAGCAGGAATGGTTACTTATCCAACACTGCTCATGGGTTCTTTAAATATGAAGTTGGGTTGGTGTATGAGTCTGGTAATAGATACAGACAGCACATTGTAATGTGCTTTATTGGCTTATGCCACATAACCATTGAACTGGGTCAGGTAAGATTTTGCCTCTTATGCAGGTTGTATACATTCAATTAATAAAGTATATTCCTGAAGAAAACCAACAGCATTTTAAGTAGAATGTTTTACTTTCATATCTGCCTCAGATTAGTGTGACAATTGATAATTATAAGAGTATTAGAAACGATAGCAATGTAAGGTCCAATGACATGAGCCGATAGTAATGTCAGATGTCTCCACTAAATTACTTGAAAGGTAATCTGTAAGAAGTAGTTATGAACTAAATATAAATTGCTTAACTTGTACTTAAATTATTTTACGTATTTCTGATCATGCACGCTCTCAGAATTAAAATATTTCTTCCATTATGGATTGTTTTATATTGTTTGATGGGCTTCAATATAAGGAACCCATATAATTCCTAATGTAGCATTACTTTTGTGGGTTAGATGACGAAATATTTAAAATATGTTTCATGGTTAGAAAATTACAAACAAAATTTTCAATCATTTCGTCTGTTAATCTGTGAATAGAAATGACATGTAATATGAAAAGCAGACTACATACAATCGAATTCTGGGAGAGAATGCAGTACTGCTGGGCACAGATAATATAACTGCGTGATTTCCTCTACGGACATGCATTTGAGAAATATTTAAGTTGGCTCTCCATGCTTGCTGCTACGTTCTTTGTCGTCATATTCCCCTGATACACAGGGATTCGAAGGAAGCAAAGGAAAAGCGACCGACAGCTCAAACTGAACGAGCAGAAAAGGACGACGAGTGCGTGCTCCGAAGTGCGTTATAAACAAACAGTGGTGAAGAAACTCGTGTTAATTGGTTTTGATGCATATATATGCATCCATATAGCCCCAAAGAAGAATTCTATTGGTGAGTAGGCTTAATGTTTAGATGGTTCTTAATTCCCGAGGAAAACATGGCCTGTTGCTTGGATGTGTTCGTTCTTAGGAATCCTAACCAACTAGTAATAACTAGTCTGTGCATGTTGTTCATGTCTCCACCCACACCTAATATTGTTAGGGTGATTAAATCGAGGAGGATCTGTTTTCTTCGAATAAAAGAAACACATTCCGAATTCAGCAACACATTGGTTCAGGAAAAAATTTACGACTTGTTTCGTATGTATTTGTGAGGGTAAGCGCGCCCGCTTGAACCGTCTGTTGATATGACGGAAATACAGGAATTGCAGGTGTTTGGAAACTGTGGGAAAATGTGTGCACCTAAGAAAGATAAAGTGCGCGATGTAGGACACTGCGTAACGATCCGTGACTGAACAGGTTACGTATTATTATGATGGTGAGATATAGGAGGTTGTGGTGGGCTAAGTACTTTGCTATGGAAATGAAACGAAGAATGTATGCATAATTTTGATGGAGGAAACCCATTGGGAAACGTCAACTTGGAGGCCCTAGAAGAAGGTGGGGTTAAAATATCGATCTTACGGAAAGAGGTGAGAACTGCAAGATGATGGAAGTAGCTCAGTTTCGTGTCCGGTGACCGACTTGATATTAGCGATATTGAATCTTCGGGTTCAATTACCATAGCGTTATTATAATTGGCTGTGTTGGTCCCAATAGGCATAAACAAAACATGAATTTTGAGATGAGTTTGCCGCCATAATAGCTGTTTTCATGCGGATTCATGCTAAAAAGGCTCAGGTACATACTCACTGTATTGCAAAATTGTTCATTTCCTCTTGATGAGATTTTAACTTACACGCCGAAAGAGAAAATAATAGCGGTACGATTACGAATGGTGATTTCGAAATAGTATGGGAGGAATTTGTTGTGGCGTATTTTGAGATATTTTCGCGATTATACGCATAAAGAGAGAGCAGGAGGTACTGCGTTGAATCGTAAAAAGAATGAATATGAACGTAGTTTTGTATGGCATTACTTGGTGCATTCCACGGAAGAACAGTCTGGCAGTAACGAAATGAACAATTAAGTGAATGAATGAATGAATACCTTGCAAATCTTGGCTTCCGTGGTCGGAGCTCGGAGAGAAATACTTTATTAACATGATTGGAGCCTTGCGTCAGGTAAGGTGGGACAGAGTAGGCAAGCAAGTTCAACAATAACGCGTCATACTTATATTCTGGAGGTCCCAGTCTTAATCTCGGCCGGATCCTTCCATGTTAAAGATTTTGAGTTGATACTGTTCCCAACCAACAGCTGTGGACATGCATAATGCTGCAGCTGGCTCGGTACTGCCAATACGAAATCAGAAAACATAAGGTAAATCGACTTTAGCCAACTAGGCGATTAGCTCGAACAGAGAGGTGTGTGCTGCTTGGTGAGTCATATATATTAGATGAGCGAACACAATCTACCGTTCTACTTGTTGTGTCACCCTGACGTGGTAAAGTACAGCTGCCTAGTTACAAGGGGAACATATCACTCCAGTAGGTGTTCAAACTACGAAGCCGAGAGTATCGTAAGGGTAGAAATTGCAATTATTTAAATAGCAATGCAACTGTCAGCACCTGGAATAAATAACACAAAGCTTCCACATAATTTTTAGTACCGGTAGTCATTCTGACTTGATAGTGTCGTCCCCAAGTGCATGAATTTTGTCACATTTTTGAATGGTTCATTAGCTATCCTAATACCGCTGCAGTGATTGTATTAAATCAAGATGGACGAGCATTAGAATTCGAAAAAAAACCCCAGAAAATCTCAACAAAATAGAAAACTTGTAAGGGTATTTGTGAAATTGATCAAAGATAAATACGGTGTGATGTTGTGAAACTAAATCAGGCTATGGTCTGTTTTGTAAGTGCGGTGATGAGCGTTGTGTTTCCGTGCAACTAGTCCAGGTAATTTCTGAACTAGCTGAGCGACTATCATCTGTCGAAGGAAACCCTGAATTGAGAAGTTGGTTACAAACATCTCATTGGTGTATTTATTCCTTTCAGGTTGCACGGTTGAATTTTTATACGCATCTCGCTTTCCTAATTTAGTTTATTTTTGTTACAAACTAACTTCCCTGCATGAAAGTTAGTCTTTATTACAAAGCAATCTCTCCTTAAACTATATTCTGCAGAGATAGAGTATTACCGACAGTGCATGTGGTGAAAGTAACGTACGGTGGGTAGTCAGTTACCATACTCACGTGGCATTGGTGGGCCTTGCATTTATGCTACTTCAAATAAAAGTTGCGCACCCAGCGAGTAATAAAAATGGTGCAACACACAGCAAATTAATTAATTCGCATAACTTTTGAAAAATGGATTCAAGGAATCAAAGATGTTGTGTGTACTTTGGTGTTTTGTCTTCAGGGTCCACCAAGGTGTTGTCAGAACACTAAAAAATTGTGTGACAATTCAATGCGCTTGATACACTGCTGCTTGATGCTTGCTGGCAGGCAGACTTCCTCGTCTACACACTTACATGTTGGCGGGACTACTACGAACCTCCGGTCTCAGCCGAAAGACAAGGGTGTCAGAGAGTAGTAGGAGGTGGTGTTTGGCGTTAAATAGAAGGATATTTGTTTATCGCGGAAGTTTGATGTTGTAGGCTACTTTAGCAAAAACGGTCGCTTTGCTTCTCGACGGAATATGAAAGAAAAGTTCTGAAAATGCTAGGTTTCTAAATTGTATCATTTGTTCATTAAATTAAAATACTGGCATGAAGGAATATCGATAAATTGCACGCAGTCACTGAAAACCGAAATGTTTTGGTAATCGATCGTCAGGTACATTACAACCATGTAACAGTGCTCTCGATATGTCTCCAGAATCGCTTTGGGATTGGTAACTGTCGAGACCTTTAAAATATCTACGGGATTTGAGGTCATATTTTCTGATTAGTGGCTGAGAATCGATCTGATTTTGGAATAAGACGACGATAATACAGAATGCTGATAGTAATGGTGGCCATTTTGCTCTCTCTTACTTATCCTTTTGATAGTAATCTAAGAAGTTGAGGGATTCTTGTTTGCAGTGTTACGTTCTTAATGTACGACGACGAAGCACTAAAGTCAGATATGTTTTTTTTTCCAAACAGGTATATGAATAACTATTTTCTATTCAATAGCTCTGAGTACATTTGTGCAGGTGCAGTATATTTTTACAGCGTCGTCGGCAGCCATCGTGGGTTGCCATAGAAACAAAGGTTTCCCGTCTTCCTGCCCGGCATTTCATTCACTTTGCGACAGGACGCTGGGTTTCAGGGCTCTTACGATGGGAATATCGACCATTCCCGTGGTGTTGGGGTGTGGGGATGGGACCAGCTGTTGGGACAACGACCCAGGAAGTGAGGAAGAGTTCCTCCGGCCTTGCTCGGCTCCGCAGTTGAACCTGAAACGGGCCTCCAGCTATCAGAGCAGTAGTAAATGAAAAGAGATGGCGCCACCTGACCGGCAAACCTATTGGTGGGCGGGCACTGCTGAGGAGGCGGGGCAAACCGCTAGCAAAAGAAACAATAAATATAGGACAAATTATTAAATGGATCCAAATATGTCCGTGTTCTTAAACGTATTTTATTTAAAGAAACAGATATGCTGGGCCCAATATGTTTTTTCTTCTTCTGTGTAAACTAAACAATTATATTACAGGCAAATTTAAAGAAATTAATATGAATATGTCGTGTATGCGCAGCTGCCACACTGATTTATTACCTGAAACAAATTATCTAATTAGCAGCCTACAAAACATGTCTCTGAAATGAGAATAAAAAGTTAATAATGCTAAAATTGATGCCGAATAGATAAATAGCCTACATAAGGAAATACATAATACATGAAAAATTAATAAATTAGTAGACTGATTACTAAATGGGGAAAAGTAAATAAATAAATAAATTACTTGCAGCAAATAACATGCACAACTAACGAAATGATGATGATTATGATAACAATAATAATAATAATAATAATAATATATAACAAACTGAACGTATTCACGTAAATTAGAAGTTATCTACAACTAGATTCTTGTTCTTTGGCTTCTGCAGCTGGAGTTTTAGTGTGAACTTCGGAATTAGGGCTTCAGCCATGTCGAATGTTGCATATTATCCTACGTTTCTGCAAACAATGCCACCTACTGCCTTACCTATATCTTTATACATTTTTCTCTCCTGTATGGAGCATAGGGGCATCCTGTTTTGGAGGTTTCTTGATCTATTTAGACATTTGCTAGGACTCCTTGGACGAGTGATCAGCCCGTCGCAAGGCCTCTACCTGCACACAGGACAGCACAACACAGAAAAACGCGGACAAACATCCTTGAGTGGGATTCGAACCCACGGTCTTAGTGTCTAAGCGCTCGAGGCCCACGGCTCAGACCGCGCGGTCACTGTGACCGGCGCATTGTCTTTATAAGGCCTCCAGAATTCGTAGCACTACACATTCACCCTGAAGATGGAAGATGGCAAGTACAATGTTTGCCAAATTTTAGATACACACACAAGCAAAAGACGACGTTGTACGAGTAGATTGACATAATTACACAAAATAAATATGAGCCGGGATAACTCAGTCAGTATAGTGACTAGCTACGGGCTGGACGACCGTGGTTCGATCCCCGACGGGGGCAGAGGATTTTTCCTCTAGCCTCTGCGTTTAGAGCGGCTCTGGGGCCCACCCAGCCTCCTATCCAGTGGGTACCGGGGTCCTTTCCCGGGGGTAAAGCCGGCCGGGGCGTGATGCTTACCACTCACCCCCATCTAGTGCCGAGGTCAAGGAAGAGAGGAGCTATACCTCCACTCACCCCAAACGCCTACATGGCGTATAGTGGGACAAACTTTACTTTACTTTACACAAAATAAATGAGGAAATGAGTAAGCACTTTAATCAATTAATAAATTAACGTATCGGGCCCCAATATATAAACGCAAACAAAAATAATGAAACAGTAAATATGTCAGTGAATTTTTTATTTAATTAATAAGGGATTAAGTGGATTAATTAATAAAAGAGTAAGTATATAAATTTTGTGCCAGTCGTTTGCATAGACCGGTTAGGAACAATTTCGTCTTTCTCGTTGCGCTGCAAAGCATTCGATGTTAGGCCTGATTTCGTGAGATATTGTTTTTGATTATAAATACAAGAATACAAACAGTTCATATTTGTGAGAGACATGAGGTTCAATGCGAAACAAAAAAAAATTCTTCTGGTTCTGTATAGGCAAATATGCCTAAAATTTGTTGCCTCGCAAATTTTTGAAACAGGCCTGCATAGAATGTAAAATAATTGTTGTACTAGTTTCTTTGTTTAAGTCTTTGATTTTGATTTATTGTCATTTACCCCGAGGGAAGAACCACTTCTTATGGAAGCCTGAAGATTCATTATCTTTGCCCTAATCACAAAAGTCTCGCCGTTGGTTCTTATTATGAGCCAGATTAGTCCAGTCTGTTTGTCTGCGCCTAGGTCTTCAGTTTTTTCCGAACAATATTTTTGCACGCATATCATCTCATCTTCCTTGATTTGATGATCTTATTGAAAACGTTATTAAATTACAAATTATTAAGTTCTTAATCATTCACGTTTCTCTTCTGTTAACATTCTGAAGGAAAACCAACTCAGAAAGACGACAACGTTTATTGGAACACAAGGTTTCATAAACAAGAATTAAAATTTCCAAATATGCGTTCAGTTTGTTAAGGAGCATAAATTAAAATCTCCAGCACCTTTGTACAAAACATGGTATTAATTTTTCAACATTCTAGTAACGAAGCAAAGCTCGTTTTCGTGCCTTTCCTGTACTGGGTGACATTTGACGTCAACTGGGCGTTGGCATGCACAAGAGCCAGCCCACCTGCCTGTACCTCGGTTCACGTGGTTTGCAGATTACGGCTTGGAATGCGTGCGACCTCCTGTTACATCCTGATGGCCGTGGCACCGCATGGCCGCGTACGTTCCTCGTCGATCCCACGGCCGAACGGAACACGAGGTCTGACGCTCACCCCCCCCCTCTCTCTCTCTCTCTCTATTATCTACGTATGCATTTCAGTTCTTTACTATTTATTATTATTATTATTATTTATGGAGATAGATAAGAAACATATCTACAACGTCTATTTCAAGTCAACAGTTACAAACATTGAGAAGGTCCGACAATTTTAATGTGAAAAAAAATCCGCACTGATAACAAGCCTTTCCGAAAGGATAATAACAATTTTTGTAATAATACATAAATGTATGCGCTTGATGACAGCCAAAGAACGCTAATAAAACAACAAACAGTGCGGAATAAAAACAGAATCTGCAAATGACTTAAAAGAGAAAGAAATGACATTGAAGGAAGAAATTACAAGTGGTTCTTTCCTCCCGCGGCCGCGATTGGGATGTACGAAAAATTATCCGTGCTTCGTGCATAGCGACGCAAGATGTAAAACTGTAACAGCGTATTTCATTGTAATCCGAGAACAGAGATAAAGAAGACAATCTTTTTTAAATGTTAGCTGCCCCACTAATATTAACTTACAGGTTACAGGTTATTTATTTATCGTGCATCAGGAAGTCTTAAGGAGGGGCCCTGCATTGATTGCTTCGTTCCTGACCCTTCACCCCTCTCGGGACGTTTCTCATTTAGACGGTGGACAAGATCCATAAGATTAGGAAGGGTTCTGACGGTGGTGTTGATACAATTGTCGTCAGACGATGGAAAAGGTGCAAAACCCGAACAATCCGGAAAGGTAACAAGTCTGTTATTATCATCGTCTTCATTATTATTACATAATTAATTGCAAAAGTAAAAATTAGGAATTGTGCCGCCGGCAAACGTTGCCTCGAGACGGGGCGTTTGGATGACTGGGATACGAAAAACCAGTGTCGAACGGCTTTTCGAGGCCCAAGTACCAGCCAGCCTGCGATTTATGATTTCAGTTCAGGTGGCAAATAGAAATATACTCATTCACCGTTATCGTGATTTGGCTCATGTTTCAAAAATATTTCGGATCTAAATGTATGTTATATTGTTTGTTCGTGTTGTTTATTGTTTAGCTGTAAATGGCCTTTTTTGGCTGTTGTCAAGTACTTGGACAAATATATTGGATCAGCCTATAGTTATTATTATTTGAAATTATGCGAACGCGGTTATGAATATTTTTGTTCCATAAACGCAAAAGAAAAAGCTATCAACTGCGCTGTTTATTTTATTATTCAGTGGTTTAGACTCAGTACGAATTTTGTTGGCATTTCGTTGTTGGTGAAAATGCCCGAGGCACTGAACTCTGTAGGACGACTTCATACCACCTCTGATACGCTTCTCATCTCTTGGTATGATTTTTCCTCCGTCGAGAACCAACGTCACCAAGTCTACCCTCTCCATACTGGTCCAGCAAACAGGATGCTGTTTGTTGTTTGTGGCGGTCGACTACACACCGGCATTATCAAATAGGTGCTCCAATAGCTTTCATTTGACTGTTGGTACGTAGTTTCAATCAATAATGGCTGAACCCAGATTTACTTTCATTTCAGGTCTTGTCATTGCGTCTGTGTTTTCTCTCCTTTTGGGGCTGTGAAGTACAAATGTATACCCTGAAGGTGGTAGCGATACCTTCGTAATCAACTTCAAGAATACATTAAGGCGTACCGCAAAGACCAAATTCAAAATTATTTATACATTGTTTAATTAAAAGATCCAGCTAAATTAATTCACACTGAGGAATAATAATATTTCGTTACCACAGTTGGATTGTTCTGTGAATGATATTTTGCTGCTGGCCAAGATAGGCTTGATGTTCGCAAAGTATTTTTTTTTTAGAAATCTGCAGTTAGTATTACAGTTCATGATTAATTTGTTGAAGATCCATTTGAAACTAAGGCGTCTCCGTATATTTTTCGCACATTTTGAATCTTATTTCTCCAGATAATTTCTTTTCTGGATTGTTTTGTTTGTAGATATGTTTAAATATTCCACTGGTGCCACATTTACCTTCGCTTCCTTTATATTCGGCATCGACGTCCGTATTTTACGTCTCTATTTTGCATAAAGCGTAAAAAATCAGATGAAAATGGTTATCATATTTCACTTCATCCACGGGTGAAAAAAGCAGTTCCGTGGTACAAAAGTCACTCTTGCGCTAACCTAACATATGACGTCATCAGTTTGTATTCCATCTCATTTTAATTTCAGGATGGGTTGGACATAGTGGTAGCCATCATTTATTTACGATTCAAACTAATAAGGTCCTCCACATTTTTATTATCCACACTTTTTCTACAAAGCAACAACGCGGGCAATGCGAAAATTAATTATAATACGACCAGGCAAACATGAGGTGCCAGGACGTATGACTAGCGGCAGGCAGGGGAATGTCAAGTGCCCGAAACTGAAGTTCGCATTTAATGTTAAGAATGCATTTTTGCATAGACTAATTGCAACCTAGCAATACAACCCCATAATTTAATTCTTGTTAGAAGACAGTTGTCCTTAATACAGCCTTCAAGTTCTTAAATTACTTTAATTTCTCCGTCATCAAGAACTTGACCAGACCACTTGTCTTCCTCTGTATTTTTTTGTCGTTGATAAAACTCTGGAAACAGAAATGCAGATGCCTCTTGTTAGGCATTTAAACTAAACAGATACTGTTTATATTTTTCTGTGTTATTATATCTGCTTCATTCGTAACAGAGAAATGTTTACTTTTGTTCTTTTTTCCTTTGTTGTATTAAAACTTTTTTTTCCTTTTTGATGAACTCGTATTCTTTCGTCTAGATAGCAGCACGGAGTGGAACACTGGTTGAGTCGAGTTGATCAACGCGGTAGCTGTCGACATCTGATGTTCGAAACTGAAACTAGAATAAGTATTGGTCTCCCGATTATGATCAGTTAATTTCCTAGTTAAACGGTGACGTAGACTGCGTCTGCTGTACGTCGTGAAGTAACGCAGTATTTTGATTTTGGTAGCGACTCGGTGTGAAATAAGTTTTTATTTTCCGCGTATCTTTAGGTCTCCCACTTGAATGAAGCGATAGTATCTCTTCGTCTTTTCCTTTTCGAATCTTTTGTTCGACGCTATGTGACTCATAGTTTACGCCGCTTCATAACACATCCAAAGGCATAACGCAATAGTTTATATAAAAAAAAACAATATTAAAGTGGGACGATGTACTCAAATTTTGAATAGGCTACGCATGGGCCTATGTTTGGTTAGCATTATTTGTAACTATGCAGAGATGAGAAATGCATATCCGGGATGGTTTAGTCGTTAAAATAACTGGCTACGGGTGTGTTCATTTACCATCAAATGAAGGTATTTATTCATTATACACTACTTATAGTGCATTGTCTTTGTTGGTCGTGACTCACCAATCTACAGAATATCTTTTCCCATAAAATATTTTATTTCTTCGAAAACATGTAATAAATGTATGTGTAAAGCAGGATCTTTCCCAGCAACAATAGTTATAATAATATATTAGGTCTATTATTAAATATCCTTATATTTTTGGCAACGAGCAAAGAAGCATTCTGCAGGCGATTACACGAAGGAAAGCTAACTGGCTGGGACATATTATGAGAAGGAATGGATTAATGAGTGATATCATCGAAGGCCAGGTTGAAGGAAAGAGAGGACTAGGAAGAAGAAGATTGATACAGCTAACCGACGACCTTAAACAAGGAAAGAAGATGACGTTCCAGGAATTAAAGCGAGAAGCCGAGAATAGGGACAACTGGAGAGCTCTTTTTGGGCAGAGCAATGGACCTGTCGTAAGACAGAACACTTAATAATAATAATAATATTTTTGGCGTTATCACGGCAGTGGAAATACTTCACAGGCCTGTCTGAGTTTCCCTACACATAATGAGAATTACTTAACAGGCTGTTGTATTGAAGTCCCGTCAAAGTGGGTCGGTTCATGTCTTTACGAGGGAATGCAAAGGAGGTTCTTGATTTTTCCCTGCCTTCTGCCGTTTTCCTGTGTCTGCCTTCTTTAGTGGTCTCTTTTGCATGATGAACGCCTCCAACATCATCCCCATAATTATGCAATACTTGGGTTTACCAAAACTCATTCTCAAGTAGGTTAACACACGCCTACTTCTTATAGGTATAGGATTTTTTTTTTGTTTTCGTGGTGCCGTCCCACGGTTTCTTATCAGAAAGTCAGTAAATTCCCCGCATTCTCTGAAACCCGAAGGCTCAGCACCGCATTCACAACAGCCAGTTGAGTCCGGCCCACACTTAATTCAATTTCTTTCAGATCTATTTTAATATTATTCTCGCATGGTTGCTTTCCTTCGGTTTCTTCTCTCACCAATGCATGCTGCATGTCCGGTTCATTTTATCCGTCTTGATTTTATCGAGAGCCTGAATCGATCTAATGAAAATTTCAAATTATGCAGCTATTCAGTGCATAATTTTCTCCATTCATCTGCCTCCGTTTTCACTATACACAACGCATATGATTATGTGAATTTGTTTTGCTCCTTATAAAGTATTTTCTGTCAGTGACGTCAATACGATAAGCCAATACGAGATTAGCGTTAGGATGTTTCTAATTCTGCCTAGTGGAGTACCTTGAATCACTCTTGGAACAGTATAATACGAAAGTAGAGAGACTTTAAATGCGCAGTCTCTTTGCCACAAAAGGCCAGTAAAAATCGAATTTTCATCCTTCAATGCTATAGAAAGGAAGTGGAATATCGAATTCCAAGCCTGCCAATAGAATCCAGCTCAGAGAATTTGCGACAAGAAAATACTAAACATTCCTGTAGGTCTATGTATGTGGGCCACAGAAAGACTGGTCTTAAGTATTTGTTTCCTTTCTTATTCAGCTATGTCACTGCCAGTGGTCCTGAACACCGTGCTGTGAGGGCTTGCATAACGAACAGCTTTATGGTTGCGCTCTTACGAATTTCCATCAAGTTACTAACGTTACTGTGACAGAGGTTTTCGTCATTTGACTTTGTTTTTCTCATAAACTGGCTTATGACTACCAATTTTTAATCCTTAGCTGCTCACCTTTTTGAACTGTGTCTGGTGATGGAGGCAGTAAGCTCTTCTGAGACGTCGGTTAGTTTCTGCGAGACTACACGGCGCAAAATCCCCGAAGAAGTTATTTTTGACTTTTCATCTTGTTTGATACTGTATAATTTTGTGGTTTTAATTTGTAGTTAAATAGTCAGAAGGTGTGAAAGTAGGTTCCGTACATGCAGAATATCCTATAAGCCCTGAACCACAGGCAATATACGCCTCCTTGTCTGAGTTGTGAGTGAAATCAATGCCAACCTGTGGAAGTTGATGGACGTTAAGTTAGGTTTGGTTAGGTTAAGTTAGTAATGAGCATATTTGTAATAGCGTTGTCATAACTCCAATACTGCCTATGGCTTCATGTCTACGTGACACTCTGTTGTGATGTGAACGTTTTACCCTTCTCACTCATCTCTGGTGGAAAATGGTTTTGGTGTCGACTGGCTAGATGCTGGATGTGGCTCAGATATATTCCGACCGTGATGTAAAGGAGAAATAATTCCGACATCTATATCGGATTTTGATTGATGCTTTCCAGTCAGCCGTCTTGTAGCTAAGAGACCACCGCTTGTGTTTATCTACCTAGTGCCGTGCTAAGGTAGCGTCTTCTTTGTTTGTAACACCTGTGACTTTTACTTCTGGCAAGAGTAAATCTACAGACAACATTCCCTTGTAGGGTTGTGTTTCTTTTAGCTCCCTGTAATCCTGTACAAACCCTCTATTAGGAAGGACAAGATTCTCGGTGATCCACATCTCCAGCTCAGCGGACGTGAAGAAACGACTTAATTACTGCGGTCTGTTCGGTCTTCTTCCTCTCCGTCTTGAGTTTAGAAGGCCTTGTGAGGGGCAGGCAAACTGTAGACTTCACAACAATTCTGTAAATAGACTGAACATAAGGAAAGAATTGATGCATATGAATAAACAAGGGAAGAAAACAGATAGAAACAATATTAGACAAATAAAGGCAGGAAGATGGAAGGAAGAAACAAATAAAGATAAAGGAGGTTAATCCTAATGTCTTCTTGTTCTGACCACTTCGCCGAATGTTTCCTGAAATGCTTAGTTAAAATGAACAGTTATTTAGATTACGTGTTTAAAATTTACGAAGAATTAAAGATTTCGTGCACACGCGGTGTCTTCGGTTTTTGATTAAGAGATAGGACTTTGTTTCATGTCGGCAGTTTATTCAAGTATCTGGTAATGTTTAAGAAGGGAATGAACACCGCGTTCTCTGTATTTACTCACGATATCGCACGGAACACACACATCCTTGGGGAAAAGTAACCTGGGTGTCCGGAGCCCTTCGTCTACATTTCTTCAAGCTTCCGACCTCCGGAGCCGTCGTAAATCACATGACTACTTGGGGAGGATAGAGCTGTAGGGGCTCAGCTTACACACTTACGGGGGGCGCAGCGTCTCGGTCCATGCTGCGGGCTTACAGTTCAGATTACGTTATAGCCTACAGATAAGTCTGGCTAGTTAACTCCACGTTGCAGCCTTCTTTTTTATATTTCGTATTTATTGAGCTCTTCAATAAATTTCCTGGTTTCATCTACATTTATACGAGATCTAGCCATTAGACCCTCTCTCGAACGATTTCAACCCAACCTACACCGCCACACCCTACTTTGTAGCCTATGATTCATATCAACAGTAATTTAGAAAAACCAAGAAAACAGACCCAGTTGTTCTGTTTATTGTGCGGGAGGTTGGGTGGGACCCAGAACTGGTCCGAACGTAGCGGGTAGGAGACAAATCCGTGTCCCTGCCTGGAACCGAACCCCGGTATCCATTTGTTTTACTCAGTGAAGTTGCCTCGATCACCAAATAAATAGGAAAATATGGGCTAAAGAAACCGACAAGCAACTAACTGTATATAATTTGAGATTCGAAACGGTGGGCCAGCCCAGGGGTCTATTCAAAGTTTGAATCAAGTCGTGTTGATCAACAGGTGTGCCAACCGCTGTGTTTTGTCACACATGTGAACGCGGGCGTGGAGTTCACAGGCTGTTGCTGTTTCCTTAGGAAAGTGCTACTACGCTGACCACGAAGAGGTCGAGGCAAGGCTTAATATGAATCATTATGTAACTCAGTCATGTATGCGAAGTTTCCGATGAGACGAAATTGAAATATTTGAAAAATATTATCTCGGATGTTGGCGCCGTTAGGACTGTTCACAGCCATTCTGAGAATGTTTGTCTATGGTACACTGAGGACAATACTGCGATTGATTTTAGAAAAATAGGATATGATGGCTTAAAGTGGTTTCAACCTGTTGTATACAACAAATTGCAAACTACAAACTGTATTGTGAAAGCTGGTGGTTCCATAAAGAAGGAAATTTCCTTTATCAGCTGAGCAACTTTAAGGAGAGGCGGTAGTTCTAGGCGATACGTTCCTCTGAAACGTTGGTCGATACCTACAAAACAACAAGGCGTCCCAATCGAGAAGATCACAATCTTTCAAGTACTGGGTGTCTGTCTGTCTCTCCCGTGTTTCCGAGAACTAGCCAACCCTCATTGCATTGTTGCAACAGTGGGACCCGAGATAATTGGAACGCATTGTTGGTTCACAGCATTATATTGTTAGTAGTTTATTTTGACGGTAGCATCATTCAACATCAAACTGAATGGAAGGACATTGCTGCCGATGGTACAAATGTGTGATTGAATTGCTATCCTGGATTCACCTGGAGGAAAACTGCGAAAAATACCCTCCTCTCCCTGCCTGCCGCATTTCATTGTTGGCGAGCCACCTCGGGTTAGATAATTAACTAACAAAGCAACTCCAAATGTAGGTATGACTTCTTCTTAACACTTTTGCGATACGTAATGAACGTTAAATAATACTACCACAGACTAATTTTCCTTGGGATTTCCTCTACGGTCGCAGTTAGTATAACTCCCTAGATTGCTAGACGCTTTAGATTGCTATTTTTAGGATATTTTGTATGCGAAGTGAATATGCTGACCATGAACCACTGCGTTGCTCTGCTGACGTCATATGCCACGGCAGAACCCATATGTTTCCATGGCGATGAGGAGCGATTCTGAATTTTGTAGACCTGTACCCTACTCAAAGATAACACTGAAATTTTACGAGCTAACCATCTGTTTTGCGATGACCTAGCTGTGGGGGGGGGGGGGGGGGGGGAAACATAAACTCCAGAATAATTAACTACCTACAAAATAAAGGAAAAATATTCCGCAGTTGCTGGAATTAGTTCAGAGTACAAAGAGGTAGTTTTTGCAACGGAACAAACTTCGTTACAGAAGCAGTTAAACATTTTTAATTTCTATATATGGCGTTAAATTCCCAACGCGTGTAATTGTTACTTTGACCTGGAAACAATTTACTAGCTTGTTTAATGTACAGAGCGTTTCACAGAACGTGTAAATATGAAAAGAAACTGCGTTTACATTTAGTCCTATTTCTGAGCATTACGCTGCAAATTGATGAAGTTTCTCTTTCTGTTGTGGCCAACTCCTTTGGATATAATATTAAGGATTTTGTATCTGTACGTCGCGTGAAAGATGTAGTAATTTACATTGTAGAGTGAACAGGCTGTTAGCCTAGTACCAAGAAGAAAAGGAAAGATGTTTATAATTTAATGTCCGGACAGGCTAGATAAATTCTTAGTTGAACTGAGTACAAATACGTTACAGAACAATATATTAACATCCGATCAGTATTTTGTCAATGCTGATCTTCTTTGCTGTATCGCCCTGTAGGCTTTTACGTAGATACGAAAGTTTCGGAGATAAAACATCGACATATTTACCTTTTTCACTGTTTGATTTATGTTCTTGGGAGAAGATTCGTGGAAGATTCGAGTGATATGGCATCAAAATCAATCTGGTTGTCGACCAGTGGGAATTCATTGAGTCGGGAATATGTCTTAGAGTTACCCACTCAATTTACAGATTTTGTACCCGGGACGAGGTTCATCGCAGCTGAATTAAGCTCCAGAGACAGGGTGGGAGTCAGAGGTTGGCGTGCTTCCGAGCAACGTCTGTGTGTCCTCTGGTTATTTATAAGAACGAAATTACCATTCTTACAAGGTTCTTTGTGTGTTATTTCTTCCATTTTCCATTTAATTACTCCCTTTTACGTTGTTTTCAAATACTTGTAATTTGTGCCTCATGCTAGGAAATTCATTAATAGGGGAGGCCGTGGCTTATTGCAACAAATATCAGATTTGATTTCTTCGTAGTAGTAGGAGGTTAGGGAGTATACTAAAGCTTGTGATTTTATCAATCTAATATCCTTTGTGAACATATATAAAAAGAAACCATTACATTACAATAAGATTAAATTAATATCATTACAAAAGCATTATGTAACTCTTGTAAACTGCTTTGCTAGTGGGGAATGTTGCAACACTTAATACTTAGCTTGCTGTTTGAGCATATTTACAGTGGGATATTGAGTGGGAGACTATACAGGCACGTGTTTCCTACATTTATGCACAAAAAACGACTTTATTTCCTTCGTATTTTATCCAGTAAATAAACAGTATTCTTCTATTGAATGTACAAATAGCGTACAGTACCGTGTTGTTTCATAAAACATTTAAATCATTAAAACATTTATGTGTGCATTTTGAATCAACTTGTAATGACGAACTGTGTGCTGCTTCACAGTAAGTGCGGAGTAGGTCCTGACACGTGTTGCAACATACCAGTACGTCACTCTTGTCGACTAAACTGATCATCCTAGGAAAATGATAAGCGAGAGGAAAGAGAAAAAGTCGTGAATTGAAACTACATCGCACAAACTTCTAAGCAAGATAGAACAATATTTTGCTGTATGAAACATTTAGAAGTTATTCGACGTTTTAAAGAACCACCAACATTTTAACGTACTGATCGTACATTAAACTTGAAAAACTGCCAGAAAACCAACGGACTCAGTAAAAATTAAATTTGATCAGTGTCGTCGGAAACACTGTGACACTAGTTTAACTTCTCGCAATGATTCGCGCTAGTTGATGGAAACAAAGAGAGAAATGGCGCTGTTATAATGTGCCCCCCGCCTCTATTTATAGGCCTTATACAAGTTTCTGAGAACAGCTTACGTCATTGAATACATGCACATACGTGAAACTACTGAATGTCCCCGAAAGATATATATACACATTCAGTGACCGAAATAAATACATTTTAAGAAAGTAAGCCATTTCATACATCAGCATTAACACTTAGTGAATTAGCGAATCGAATGTAGGTGTACATAATGACCACAGTTAGCTTGATGGCACAGTTGACAGCGGTGAACAACTAACTGACAAGCAGCTATCGAAGTTGCTGCTGCGTATACATCTTTTTGGAACTTTCTGTATTTTCATAGAAAGTCTGTTTGTGATATTTTATTATATGGGTTTTTAAAATAAAATTATTTATTGAGTTCTTTTGTACGAAGGAATGCATCCGCCCAACACCTAGATTTTGCGGTCACAATTCTAAAACCTGCTTTTCTAATAACGCTACTCTCCTAAAATACAATATTTAGGCTTACTCATTACTATAATTCTGCTCTAACATCCAGCCATGCTTAACGTGATTACAATAAATCAGTTTAGTCAATGAAGCAAATAATCTGCTGACCGGAATTGTTTTTATAAGCTTTAATAAAATTATACAGAGCCAAATATAAATTAATCAGAATTATAAAAGGATTTAAAGATACATATGCAATACTAAAATGGCTGATTAGCGTTTTCCCATAATGCATGTGTTACCTGCAATAAGGTCATCAAATTCTTTTTCGGATAAACAGCTCTCTTTTACATCTGAAGTCTTGTGAACAATACGGAAGAAATGTAGGCGCATTTTGTTAGATGGTGAACACTAGAAACTCCATTACTGAGAGAAGGAGAAAAGAATTCGATTACTAATAATTAGTTAAATCGAGTACAAAACATTCAAATACCGAACGTTGTGGTTGAGTGGTTCGGTCTCCTGCTTTTTATTCGGGAGGTTCTGGGTTGAAATCTCGGTCTGGAGACCGGCTATTCTGACTCAGGCCTTTCCTAAGTCTCTACAGGCAATGACGGAATAGTACGTTAAATTAGGCCACGACCGCTTCCTTTCACAAATTTTCACTTTAATTAATCACCGTCATCCTCTCATCCGACGTTAAATAGTCTAGATCTGAAAATTTGTTCAAATAAACTGTAAATGAATAAATAAATAAGAGATCTTTGTACAAACGTTCTAAGTGGGCGGATCAGATGGCGGCGTTTCGTACAGATGATTCGGGATTGATATTCGCACAGTTTCAATTTCAAATTAGAAAACTCGTGCGATGTTTATCCGAAAATTTGTTTGTCTGTTCGTTACATTGCACGGGAATGAATACTCGAGTTGTGCGTGGGAGACGCGGGTCGGCAGGTCATCACAGGGCAAAGGCAATCAGTGGCGTGTCGCGGTACTCAACTTATTACTGACAATGCCTTACTTGATACAGGCGTGTGCTGCCACTTCTCAATGTCGGACCGCGGTTTCTTCGTGAACCTTTTTGGTTTCAATTAATATAGTGTGAGTGTGTGGGCTGAATTAATATTTTCCGAATGGGATCCAGTGACGGGCTCTTGTGAGCACGGCGTATCTACGCGGCGAATTTGTTGATCAGCTGAGCGACTATTGGCTTCACAACAAGGAATCTGCTCCATACATTTAGTTGGTAACGGTTGGAAGACATTGATACAAAATGGTAGACATTATTTTATCGAGAATTGTGGTGAGGGAGCTTGGATTAAATTGAAAGTTTAAACTAACAGTTCGAAACATTTATACCAATTTGGGTTGCAACTTAAAGGTTTGTACTTTTCTGTTTATCTCGTGTAATGCATCGCATTTTATATAAGCTTTTGCATGACTCGTCTGCGAGAAATGTGCTGAAGCTTGCCTTTATTATTATTATTATTATTTAGTGTTCTGTCTTACGACAGGTCCATATGAACAGGATCCTTCCATCCTTTTCTCGGACTGGGACCTGTTCATATACGTTCTTGGCAGATGATCCAGAAGTGGTTTGCCATTGCCTTCTTCTGTGTGTAAATGGAGTAATTGTTGGGATGTCACGGAGGAAAACTCCGTGTTGCCTAGACCACGGCCTTGCCCAACACAAGTTATAAATTCGGGCACCGTCGGGAATCGAACCCGAGACCCCAGGATTACAAGGCCAGCGTTCTAACCGCTTGCCTTTGTGTACACTAATTTATTTGGCAAACCTGATAGCCTTCTCGTGATAGGACACACACACACAAAAAAAGAATGATAGGTACAATGACACATTCGAAAGTGATTTTTACTGTTTTTGGCATATCTGTGTCAGGCTATATGATGCTTTCCTGTCCAGAAGCTTAATTACACTCACATGACGTGAGAATTGAACGAATTGTAATCCTTATAACTTGTAATGTTGCCATATTTTGGACACGCGTAGAATTTGGTTTCTGAGTGAAGAATATATAAGATCGCATATTATGTTATTTTTAACGCCTCGTCAAATTAAAAGCTTATGTCGAACAACATGACAGTATTGTGAAAGGCATTTGATGTTCTGTGTAGAGACTCCGTCTAGAGTACGAACAGTTTTATCTGATTGGCGTGATATAAAATAGTACGTGGAGTATTGGCGGTTTAAACCTATTAAACAAGATTTCATATACCCAAGCGACGTAATTAAAGTTCGTTCCTATTTCTCACGCTATTCTCTTATGTTGAGGCTCTGGTATACCGACGTCAGAGCTGTGTTCTGCAGAAAGAGGCTGAACTTTGTAGCCCTTTGAAACTGTTATTTATCAGCAGCATTGAGTTCTTTGAAAACACAAGTCGGATTTAGTTCACAGCGTTACAATTGATTACTTCCTGAATTAATGTCGGTCGCTATACAAATCATAGTCCTGATTATCTGTTATAAATGTTGTTTTATAAGTAATTTAAGATTTTAAAGTTATGCATAGACAGAGGAAGAGTGTGAAATAAATGACGTTCGGTTTGCGCTCGATATAGCATTCACGTCACCCAAAATGTATTTCTGGAATTAAAAAATAATAAAACTTATGTAAAATGGTCTAATTATAAAGGGCGCAATGTAAGAGATAAGAAATACACAGGCTATAGTATTTTAAGTGCAAAACCATAAGAAATGAGGCCGATTGGAATTGGATAATGTTAAAATCTATCTTAAACGGATAGGGTGCGATGTTGTGGACTGGGATTTTTTTACTCGGGTCAGGGACCTGTGACTGACTTGTGAACATACAGGGAAGTCCTTAAGTAACTGAGTGACTGCTGGCTTTCTCATGAAAGACCCTGTTCCATGAAGTTGGTCAAAATTTTGTGACATTTTTCTTCGCTTTCAATTGAGAACGGCAAGAAGACAGTAGTAAGATTGTTAAGAGACCTAGTGCAGTCCTTACCGTTCCTTGTTAAAAAATAATTGATACCTGAACTCAGGAAACAAGGTTTAGATTGGAAATGGGGCCACTCGAAGGAATGGTTCCCGATGTTAAACCCCCCCCCCCCCCCGACTAACGTCTGTAATTCGTTACAAATTCATCCCATTTAATCACAGTTGTACTTCTGATTAGACAAGTTGATAGATTTCATTAAGAAGTGTAGAAGTTCGCACAGTTTTGATTGCATAATTTAAATCTCTGTCCGTTCTGAACGCACCGATAAACACGGTTATGGGCATCTCGCTTTTAAAGACGCCTTTGTTCACAAGTCACAGACCGTTTATTTTCGTTTGTTATCAGTATCCTGGCATGCCATCCGCTGCCCTAGTGGCTTCGATTTCACCCTTCATTGCTTGACCTTAAAACGTGTGACATTTGCCTCAGCGTATTGGCTAGATGTCACTATTGTGGAGAAGAACCATTTGTGCAATTCCCGCGTGCTTTTTATGTTGTTTTTTTCTTACGCAATTTTTGTTATATTTTCATCCAAGGACACGATGTTTATAATTTGGATTTCTTCTCTGTTTCATTTGTAACCGAGGTGTAAGGTTTGTTGTCAGTGTTGATACTCGGATTCCAGTGAAGTTTATAACAGTGCTTGTTTCAAAATAAGTTTGTGATAATATTTATAGTGCGGCAGACAGTTTTATAAACCGCATGGAAATTGAATAACTGTCAAGACCTACGATATTTGCCAGTCGAGAATGTTTCGATCTGACTGTTAGTGCACCTTCAGACCACTAAAACTGGAGGAACATAACAGAAATGTTTTTCTATCATAACACAAAAGTGGCATAACAATGATACTATTATTACTGCTGTTGTCACCCATATTGAAATAACTTAGCGTTATGGCACGATTTGAGCGGGTGGGGGGAGGGGGATTAATTACATATCCGCACGACCTGGATTATAGACTAGGATTTGCCACTGGTAGTTGCCTACGCAAACTGCTGAGCATTTGTTTGTATATTTACGATTTATGTAGACTGTAACGAGTACATTTTCGTGTTTTAGACTTAGTACTATGACGTAATTGCAAAAAATTAACACTGCTTAAGGAAGGCGATATAAATGAACTGGAAGACCCTCGGTGGAAACTTCGGTGTCGTAAAATGTATGCGCCAGAGAGCATGGCTGTTTGACTAGTACTTCTCCGTTTCTCCACTATCGTCTGTGATGTCACCTGATAAATCGATGAATGTGCTAGGCGACTGCACGTAACCACTGTGCCAATTCCACAGCAACATGGACGATTCTCAGCACTGTATCGAAGTTTCGTTATTGATTCAGTCAATATTTATATCAGAAAATGTAATGTCGTTTAATGATAATACATGTTTGTTTGTGTTTTAATTAATTGTTTAGAATTTGTGCAAAGAGCAAAGTTGAAACGTCTTGTACGAATAACTTTGTTTAGCTGTTGGACTACGAGCAAGGATACATTCAGATTGGTTTTATAGACGGTCAAATTAGCATTTTGCCATACATGTCGGTATATGTCGTAAAAGTTAACGTCACTGGTGGTCACTTTGAGTCCGTGTCGTTCAGTCGAACACGTTCAGAAACGGGAAAAAATATAACTTGTTTTATTCGGCCGAATGACTTCATCAAAGGTATTGGAAAGTGGCAAAAATTAACCGAGCTGTACGTAACATAACGTAAGCTTGCCGAAACGTGACCTAGTGACCACGCGTGTCCAAGCGTGACATAGCGTGACTAAGCGTGGCCAGGCGTGATTTGCGTTCACGTCGTGTCAAGAGAACACCAAATGTGTCGAAACGCGACGAAGATGAACAAAGCGTGATAAAACGTGACCAAGCGTGACTACGCGTGACCTGCTATAAAGGCGTTACGTGAAGTCACCATAAGTGTCAAACTACGACGAAAATTTTAAAATTGTGTCTTAGCGTGACCTTGCGTGCTCAAGCGTGACAAAGCGTGATAAGGCGTGACTAGGCGTGACGCTCTGTAAGGGCGTGACGAATGATGACCATAAGTATCAAAAGTTCACGACAATTTTCAAAACGTTACTTAACCTAACAAAATTCAGTAAACAAACTTAACCTAACCTAACCTAACGAAACCTAACCTAACCTAACCTAACCCAACCTAACCTAACTTAACCTAACCCAACCTATCGTAACCTAAACTGTCGTCACTTCATCAAAGGTATTGCAAAGTGGCAAAAATTAACCGAGCTGTACGTAACATAACGTATGCGTGCCGAAACGTGACCTAGTGACCACGCGTGTCCAAGCGTGACATAGCGTGACTAAGCGTGGCCAGGCGTGATTTGCGTTCACGTCGTGTCAAGAGAACACCAAATGTGTCGAAACGCGACGAAGATGAACAAAGCGTGATAAAACGTGACCAAGCGTGACTACGCGTGACCTGCTATAAAGGCGTCACGTGAGGTCACCATAAGTGTCAAAATACGACGAAAATTTTAAAATTGTCTTAGCGTGACCTTGCCTGCTCAAGCGTGACAAAGCGTGATAAGGCGTGACTAGGCGTGACGCTCTGTAAGGGCGTGACGAATGATGACCTTAAGTATCAAAAGTTCACGACAATTTTCAAAACGTTACTTAACCTAACAAAATTCAGTAAACAAACTTAACCTAACCTAACCTAACGAAACCTAACCTAACCTAACCCAACCCAACCTAACTTAACTTAACCTAACCCAACCTATCTTAACCTAACCTAACTTGTCGTAACTTCATCAAAGGTATTGCAAAGTGGCAAAACTTAACCTAGCTGTACGTAACATAACGTAAGCGTGCCGAAACGTGACCTAGTGACCACGCGTGTCCAAGCGTGACTAAGCGTGATTTGCGTTTACGTCGTGAGAAGAGAACACCAATTGTGTCGAAATGCGACGAAGATGAACAAAGCGTGATAAAACGTGACCAAGCGTGACTACGCGTGATGTACTGTATCGGAGTGGCGAGATGTGGCCAGAAGTGTTGTTACATGACGAATATTTATAAAGCGTATCAAACTTGACTAGACGTGACGTACCGTAGCGCGTGACGAATTGTAGACATAACTGTCAAAACTTCACAACAATTTTCAAAATGTTACCTAACATAACAAAATATACTAAACAAAGTTAGCATAACCTAACCTAACCTAACCCAACTTGTCCTAACCTAACCTGACGTAACTTCATCTAACGTATTGCAAATTATCAAAAATTAATCGAACCTTACGTAACATAAGGTAATCGTGCCGAAACTTGACTTAGTAACCACGCGTGCCCAAGTGTGACATAGCGTGACCAAGCGTAACTCCTTCCTTCATTCAGTGGTCCCCATACTGGGCACTCCCTACAAGGTCAGCGGCCATAATCGGTGGGTCCTGTTCTAGATACCAAGATTTCAAAGCAACATTGTCCTTATCTTCATCGCTGAACTTCGTCATCTTTATTTTAGCTGAATTTTGGAGATAGAATTCGGTCGAATTGTTACCAGTAGTTTCGGACGACGTAGTTCTGTCTCATTCGGGCGTTCGCCACTTCAGCCTTCACAATGTCAATCCTACCCCAGGCTAAACCTACTGGTGTGGAATGAATGCATGGAAACAGATACCCGAAGCAGCTCTATGATTCTTAACCGAAGCGTACAACGTCCGACATTCCGGTGGAATGAAACATCTTAATATTTGCTGCAGGGACAGTCAAAGTTGACGAGCGTCACCCCGTAGGCTGCTGGAATATGAGCAGCTGCTATTGAAGGAGCCAGGTGACAATTATCTGCAGTCTGTGTTCCGGATTTTCATTTGAACAGACTCAGAAGAGGTTATCGAATTACGAGGTGTTAAATTAATGCCGCTCGAGAAAGGGAAGAGAGAAAATGTATAAAACGAGTCGGGGTGACCAACCGTGATATTGAAATGTCTGTTTTTAACAGAAAAGTGCGCTAGATGATATAATTATTTCTATTGCTGCATTACGTCTGGAAACGAAAAGATTATAGTATGTTATGTAAAAAGGAATGGTACGTGTTATTTTGTATGGGTATGAAACTTGGTGCCTTGCTCTAAAGGAAGAACACAGTTGAAGGTATGTAATAACAGGTTTCTGAGAGAATATTTTGACCTAAGAGGGAGGAAATAACAGGGAGATTTATAATTTTAGATCATCAGTATACTTTTCGAATTATTTAAGCGAATGGAGTCTTTGGATTACAGCCAGTGCAGAAAGGAATTCACCAGTCCGTCGATGTTTATGAAGCCGGTGAAGTGATATTTCACTACGTAACACTACGCTACGACGTATTAGTGGTGGCGGGATACCAACCCTCTGTTACCTCATTGCATAAGAATACTTACCATGCCGTACTTCAGTTTTAGATACAAAAAACTTTGGTCTGAATAGCTAACAAATTTGCAGGAGTTTGAACAAGGTGCGTTCTGAATCCAACTTCAGAGCTCTACCGCCGTGCCAACCTGCGCAGTGTTAGGAAGCCAACAAAATTTGTCCAGAGAAAGTGAAAGTCAAGATGTACATGTATATTTCTCTACGCATTGTTTTAATAGTATATCAGTTCACGCTTAAATTGACAGTTTTGCCATGAGAGGAGTGATATTTTAGTGTTACACGAGAATTAATGCAGTATAGCGACTATGGGATATTATAACCGTTAAGCTGACAAATTTGGATTTAATCCAGTGCTTCATGCGCGTTACTTCTTTCATGGGCTTATGTCACCGAAAATTCATTAGCTTTTGCCATCTTAATTTTCGTATATCCGCTCTTTTATTTCAGGATCAGTGTCAGTATCTTATCCACGGCCACGGTAGAACTTGCCGTTCTGGTTCACTAAGTTGCGTTTAGTGACTCGCCCCCACCGTTTTGACTCCGGGAATCATGGAAAAATACATCTCGTGGTGTATTACTTGGAAAACCCACGGGCATATTATACGTTTTCCGTTTTCGACACATGTAGCGATTCGCAGGAACGTAACTCCCGTGTATAATGAGAGCCATCTTTACTACAGTGTAATACACACAGAAATTTTTAATTAATTGTTTATAATTATGCACGTATTATACTGAAATTCCCATTTATTGTTAATGTCATTGTTATAAAGCTATTTGTACTGAGCAAATACAAGGGAAAATTTATTCATTGGGCATTT
Source organism: Zootermopsis nevadensis (assembly GCF_977971745.1). Classification (NCBI taxonomy): domain Eukaryota; kingdom Metazoa; phylum Arthropoda; class Insecta; order Blattodea; family Termopsidae; genus Zootermopsis; species Zootermopsis nevadensis. The sequence continues at coordinate 18,614,401 of NW_028259192.1, read as the reverse complement.
TCCAAATGTCTTTCTCTATGTTTTGTAAGAAACACAAGCACAGATCTGTCCGTCTGGCTTGCTGAGTTGTCACCATCGGTGGAAAATTAATGAGGATGTGATAAGGATTGCAAGAAAAAGCATATCGAGGAAGACATAAATATTATATTTGAGGCTACGACGTTCAATCCCCTCATGTATAACAATCAAGTTTTAAAAAAAGAAGTATGGCGGTGGGGCGTGTTACAATGCCATACATTTCTTTACTCACTTCGATTATACATTTTTCAAAAACTAAAACTTTAATTTTCTTTCTTTCATCATCAACATTATATTTCTAAAACTGAGTTCTTTAGGGCTGAGCGGTAGTATGGTCACAGTCGATTGTTTAAACGATGTTGATATTTTGCAGAAAGAAACAATAATGTAAGCAGTACAATATCGATATACATTCCAATCAGCCTTATAGACAAAATAACAGTTATTGATAAGTATTGATTTTACATCAACTGGCCCTTACATTTTATTTTATTAATACTTCCTCTTCTACTTTCAGCTACATTAAGTCTACATCTGAACTGCAAAATTATGACGCGACAGTAAATTAATTGAATGTAACGTTGTTGTGACATTTTCTATTTTCCACATGATGCACATTCGACAAGAGTTCAGTGCACTGATGTAGTGCAGCAGTGAAATTACGGGTCAGACAGGATGTTTAAAATTTCAGTTCCCTTCAGAACTACATTTTATATCTATTTTGGTACTGAACATAACCTGGCTTACAATTGCGGTACCCACGCGATGAATAATTTAAAGTGGATGTCTGTGTAGTTTCCTTGGAGAGGGAATTACATTTGTATACCTCACATCTCACTGGTTTTGGCTGCCTTGTGTTTATATTATACTGAGCCCTGGAAATGTCGTTTAGTTTATAACATCATACGACAGACAAGGGCCAAAGACCCAACACTCCACATCACATGAAAATAGTCTTAAAGAATGCGAAGTAGATGAAGCTATCTCAGAATAGGTTCCGGTGTCAGTTTATACTGAAATTTCCAGTCCCGTAGCAACAAGTAATGTTTTCAATAAATAAATGTCTATTGGTTTTGATATGTATGGATCCACTGCAGTTATCAAACTGCTCGTTTTAAACATTATTTTATTTGCAAGCATAATTTAAGCGAGCGGTGCCGAATCTTGTCACGTGATATCCAAACTGTAAGTAACGTTATGTGCAGAACTTACTGGCGAATAATTTAAGATATCTGACAGATTAGAAATTCGAAATTTATCATATATAAAACAATGTGGATTCTGGCATAAATGTGTAATCTTGTTCCATCTGAGTTGATGCAGTACAATGAATTTGAAACATAATCCATCTGTCTTTTAACTAAAAAACATTCCAATGAGTATTTCGGAGTTGTAATGGCCACATATGCCTTTCAGAGAGAGAGAGAGAGAGAGCTACGGTCTGAAATGCACAGACATTTTACGTATTTCAGCTTCATGCACAACGCGAGCAGATTAAAACGGCTCTACGAAACAGCTGATAGTTCGTCCTCGTTCTGCAGCAATTTAGCTTTTATTTCTGCGTGTTTTTAAAAGCTTTACAGAATATGATTTGCAATCCGTGACACCGTGCCTTGTAATATGGAATTTGTTTTCGTTGTATTGGTTTTCCTTTTTTAAAAAATGAAATTACATTTACGTTTGATTGCAGTGGCGTTTCTAGGGTGCTGCATTAGTCACTGCATGTAAGTTATAGATGGAAGGGCATCATAATTGAATACTGCATCCAATGAAGAACATCTGTTAGTATGAATGAAACTATACGAAGCAGAATATTACAAGTATTTATTTAACTACGAAGAAGTTAGTTTCTGACATATTTTATATATAGTCAGTGAAAATATTATATTTATCCTAAATTACTTTTGTGCGTTAACCTCTAACATACAGTTTTCGGGTTCAATTGTGAATACTGCTCATAGAAGTAATATAAGAGCTTTAGGATAGAATACTTGAGCTGGCGAACTTAATTGCCGTTTTATTCTTAAAAGAACCCAAACTAAATAATCTTGCAGCCACACGTTCTGACTCTAGTGAAAGTCTTGTGTGACAGCAATCAAACTTGATCCGATACAGCTCCGTCTTTAAAATGATTGTCTAAACTACCTGGGTTTGATTATCGACAGGGGAATGGATTTCTTTTTCACCACGTCCATACTGGATTCAGGATAAACCGAGTCTCCTGTATAGTGAACTACAGGGATAAAGCGGACAAAACGTGAAACTGGAAACTCAACTTTTATCTAGTGCCGAAGTCTAGTTTGGATGAAGCTTCTAGACGTTAATTCCTTAGTACTTAGTCACAGGGACAAATTTACTGACGTAACAACCACAAATTGTTTTCAAAAAAGATTGTTACGTCTTTCCTTTCAATTAACACTTGAAAAAACGAAAGTGAATTCTGACAGCGAAGCGATTTAAATGTAGAATTTATAGCATGGGAGTCATGTTTCAAGTTGTTCTGATATGTAAACTGTGTAGTGTGGTGTTATCTGCAAGTACGTCTACCTGAGAGCTGCCTAATACCAGATGGCCCATATTTTGTTTAGCATATTTGTGCTCCGTGTTTATATATTCTGACGAAGGCCAGTGGTGATCATCGATCCTGTGAGGGCGCTGAAGTTCCTGGATAATAATTAGAATTGTGAGTTCGCATAGAAGAATTTAGATTATTATTATAATCATTAACCTTGGTTGGAATATATACGCTGCAATTCTAAATACACCACCAGCTTTTGTGAAGCCAGTTATGGACCGGTTGATGCGATTTTAGACGAATTATAAAAACTATGATTTAAAAATTATTTAATTTCCACTGTATTTTACTATTCCTTGGATAATATCATAAGCTACTTTATGAAAAGGAAATTCCCGCTTTAAGAAATTGTCTTTATGGTTTAAATTTTAATTTTAATTTGTGGAGGTATTATCTTGTTGACATCGCCAAAATTAAGGTGACTGTCTTTTGTGATGCTCTACCATGTAGTCTCGTAGGAACTGACCAATGTTTTGAATGTGCTTGCTGCTTCTATCATCAGGGCGATGAGTTATCGCATATCTGAAATATCGGTCAGTTTCTACGAGACTAACCGCATCTCAGAATACAGCCGTCTTCATATTATCCGTCGTTATAACTTCAAATATCACTCTTCAAAATTAGGTTAGTCTTATATAATGTAATTATTCTGACTGAGGTTGCAGATTTAAGAGGAAATGGGGTCTCCATTTCGCCACAATACTTCTACAGTCATTTTGAGGAGAAACGACTTTACATTCGTCAATAGCCTATATTCCTTAGGACATAGGTTCATCTGCGAACAGCGAGACCCTTCTATTTCATACTAATGAACTCGATTCTTTTATTAACTTACTTCAGTAATATGTTGATCATTTTCCACTGTCTGAGACATGTAAATTTATCTCAGACTATGGGCAATGCCCATCATGTTTGTGTAATGAATATTGCCATAAAACATTAGAGAGAAAACGTGTTTCTGTTATGTATTTCCTATAGACAGTTGACTAGAACCTTCTTTTTGTGATGTTAAAGTTTAACAGCATGTGCTTGATAAGGTGTAGCGGTCCACTGTTTGGAATGTACGTTTCAAGGGGTCTGGATGCCATAACAAGGCAAAAGATGTACGTGCTACGAGGATATTTCTTTGACGGACAAGAAGTTCGTCATTATACCTTTTTATAACAGGAAAGAAACCTGAAATAGAACCGCCACTGCAACAAGCAATTCACATTAAAATTTGGAAGAGGAAGCCGGAGAAATCATGTGGGCCGTTGTGTGTTACCATAGCAACTCCGCCACACTCCACTCCGTGAAAGACAAGTGACACTGCGGCGACATGTCAGCCAACTCCATACACATGATACCAATCACATGTCATATTTTTAGACACGGCAACCAATCACATGCGCTCCAGTCAAATGGGAACCTATCATGTAGAATCATACAGCGACCAATCACGTAAAATCTATTCATATAATAACAATGCTATGTCAACTGTATTGTTATGTATGGTCGTATGTGTGTTAAAGAAGAAGAAATTAGTTATCAGCTGACAACCAATCACATGATTAATCCACACAAGAGACAAATAATTGCACACAAACAACGACCAATCGTATGATTTCTGTCCAACATAACCATCAATGGCACTAGTTACATGTCAATTTATGACCAATCATACGAGGCCTATTCTAAATAAAATAACCAATTTTTATGAGACATGGAAACCAGTTCCTTAATACTAGTAAAATTAATCTGCTTCCATCATGGGCACCAACTACGCGGGTGTGGTGGGGGTCGGACACCTGAACGGTTTCAGGGAAAGCTGAACACGCCCTGAACTTCCCTTACCTTCATTTTAACTTTTTACCCGTTTCCCCCTTAATTATTCTGGTAATAAACTTGAGTAGGTAGTAATTTGAGACTATAGTTTTTGTTGTTGGACGTTTATACTTTCCCCGTCTCCTTATTTTTGATAGTGGAGCCGGTTGGGTTGCGTGTGTTCAGTTTTGTTTTGACTAACGAGATTATCGGAACTCAAGAGCGGCAGGGGCGAATTCCTTGTTTTGTTCTTGGCACAGACTCTGTAGCCAGTTGCGTTTTGAATCATTTCAAATTGTCTGAAGGGATTATTTGAAATACAGACCTGGGAACCCCCTGAAATTTTCAAAAGTTGGCGCCCTTGACTTCCATGCAGGCGAGCAAACGCTGTAACAACGAATCATATGGACTCTTAAGACGAAAACGTGTAAAGTGAGGTATAAACTTATAAAAAAACGCTATAAACAAATTGTCACTCTGATACCTGTACACTGCCTGGGTTATGCTCTCGTTTTGAAGTACTCATACTAGAAAATTGTCATAAATCTAAATCCTGCGCCTGATTAGTCAACAACACTGCGAACCTACTTCCCTCACTAATATAATTCTATAATCAACATAAGAGCAATGTTAAATTGAATGAAAATCTGTGTTCCTGACAAGATCTGTTCTCAATTCGAACAAAAAATATTGCAGAAATTATTTTTTTATAACTGATCTGAGACACTTGTGCACACACCAGGTACGTGAAGTTTGTATCTCGGTAGAACGTTTGTCCTTTGCGATGGCAGACGACGTTACGTGACAGTTTCAATTGTTCGTGGAAATGATGGCACTACATCCATTGATTTAGCCGCCTTACCAGTCATTTAGGGTGTTTATACCGCGAACAGGTTAGCAAGGCTGTGTCCCACAGCTGAAGCCATCCAACCAACAAAGAAGCTAAGTCAGGGCAGGGTTTTGCGCGAGCTCATAGCTGAAACTGTTAGTGTGTAACTGGGGATATGCTTACGCTAACGGTTTTTTTTATTTTTGCCTTGGAACATTCAAACTAGGGGTTATTCCTCTTGGTCGGAGGTGATCTCATCAGGCAACGTTTCCTTTATGAATAGGAACTTTGGTTGGATGTCTGGGAGTTGAACCCAGAAGGGTTGGAATCGCTTTGACTGAAGGTTTGACTTCGGGGGCTGGGGGGAGGGGTTGCTGAATGCAGTACCCCTTTTTAGTTATACCCTTCAATTTGCCTTATAAATGAGTAAAAGCAAAGAAACATCAGTCAGCTGAAGCCGAAGCGCATCTAAATATTTAAATATTCAGTCCTTACGTCAAAGAAAACAACCCATAACTATTACAAAGATCAGTGTGTTAATATTGTTTATGGAAATAATCTCTGTTTACTCTGAGAATCATATGAAACCAATAAATTCCCTTAGTAGGAAAACGCAGAATTATTTGTTTGTTAATGGAGGCGGTACATAGTTTACATTAGTTTTTTTAAAGATTAGCTATGTTTTTAGAGTTGAAGCGAAATGTCGTGAAATATGTCCTGCTTATATAGACTCTTTTTATAATCTTTCCAGGAACGCGACATCAGTGTTTAAGCTGAGAACGCAAAAGAATGGTTCCCCTTCTACAGTGCGGTAAGTCACGTGCAAGTCCTTTCCATCTTATTTAAGAGTCGTGTATTCGTGAGAATTATTGGTGGGTGTTTTGAATTGTCATTTTATGGAGACCAGAAGATTTTTTTCCGATTCACGGCGATTATCAGCATATACGTTAGTTTACCTGCCAAATAATTATACCACTAATCACACGTCAGTGGGAAAAACAAGACGTTCATTAACACCCCATTTATAAATATATTTTATTAAGGAAAAGCTATGGTAAATACATGAACTAAAACTCATATAACTTCGTGATGGAATCAGGTCTCAGATAATCAAGCAGTCTTGGTATGTTGAGTATTTTCTATAAATTTACGTCTTTTACTGTAGACCCTGTCGTTCCGTCAGTAATTTTGTTGTATTTCGTCCATTCACTGTATTAATTTTTGTTTGTCACGAGAAGTGCCTTAAATACGTGGTTTTTAAAAAAGGTGACTTTTGGTATATAAAATTTTTCTGTTGAACATATTGACTAGTGGTGTACAAATGTAAGCACGAAGACCGAGGAACTACGGATAAAAACGTTCGTTGTCCTTCAGAACACATTTACTCCACGAGACTTTATGATGGGTGTTTCTGTTACTTAGCTATCAGAAGACTCTTATATATAGAGTAAAATGTCAGTACATACAGCCACTTTATGTGATTGCAGATTTAACTGGATTATCTGTACATCTTCCCTCCTTCCTTCCTTAAAGCAGAGATTTTTTTACTGACGTCAAAATTAACTGGTTGGACGCTTCGTACTAAATTACCAAGCGCCTATTCGTAGTTGAATGTGCAGTTCAAAGCGCATGTTTCAGCCGTTTTATGGCCTCAGGAAATACATATGTGAATACATGATTTGAAACCGTTTGAATGCGTAGTTGAAGTAAGAGTTAGTGTCATGATTTCGAATGCTTGTTACTTCATATGATTCGTTGCTACTAACGCATAAAATAATTAGATGCATCTGCAATTAATGTTACAGTTCTTTGTATGTTTAGTAATTCCATGTTATGCCATTGATACGTAGTCTGCATTGCTACGCTGGACTTCATACAGGAAACACAGGATTTATACTTTCTGGATCATGTGATCACGCCGAGAACAAATTAATCACGAACTAATAGTGACGTCTACTTTAAGAACTTTGGTTAGTTTGTTTTGGCACCATTATCTATGTGACACAATGAGACTGATACGCCACTAATACTTGCTCCAGAGGTTCTTTTAAAACAGACCACAGAGAATAAGACGTATCAACGATAAGATTGCGACACAAAGGCTGGTACCCATTTTTCTTAATGAACATTTGCAAGGCGTGAGCCTTAAAGTGACTTACTTTCGGATTACTTTAGGAAATTTATAGACATTGAATGAGATTCACTTGTCGTTCAGTGTTGAGGTATTTGATTTCATAACATGTAAGAAATGCTTTGTGTTATATATTTTTTTGCAGTATCAATCTTAGAGCTGATATATGACAGAATGATTATGTGATTCTAGCTTACTCAAGACCAGTAAGCTAGATTTTGATTTGAGCGAAAAATATTTCGTCGCCTCGGTGAATTTTCAACTCGGCGAGCTGCCTGGCCACAAATGAACTATATCATAAGTATTATGCCACAGCTAATATCCCCTTTCCACCTGAACGCACAGTTACATTATAGGGGATGGATATTGAAGAAAATTAGGAAGCCCGATGGGGAGATGAGAACTAGGAAGGTAGGGAAAAGAATAACCAGATAGAAGAAAATGAGAAGGTAATCAAAGAAAAAAATATTGTGTAAAATTGTTCTTTTGGGCTTTGTAAATTGTCCAGGTGTTCTTAAAACCACACATTTTCGGAAGTTGGTTCTATCTAAACTGTTGTATTCCCTGGTTGAGCTAGTCTTTCACATTCATTTGATGTCAATATATTCTCCCTCTAGCCTAGTGGGTGAGTCAAAAGTAAACAGTTAATGCATGTAATTTTGAGAGCCAGCCTTAGTTTTGCAGTATTACGATAATTTGTTAATCTCGTGTGACCTGTCTCACCAATCAGTAGTTCACAACTGGGATTTTTGTGGTAAGAAAAATAGGAATACTTTTCTTACTGTGAACCTCTGTGAGCGAGTGTTGATTTTACACTTACATGGACATAACAATATCGGTAACATTACCAACAATAACATAGATTATATATACACACCCAGACACAGTAGTCATATATGGAAAATTGAAAGCACATTTTTGTTGTATCATTATTATAATATATAATACTATTAATATTTGTTATATTAATAATAACATTGTTATTTGGTATTCGCTCAGTATCCGTACAGTCGAACCAAAAGTTGGTGACAGTGACAAGACTATTTTGAAAGTGTCCTGTCTGAAAACTTGAACATATCTCTCGGTGTTTGTCCAACATCTGGCAGGTACTGTACGCACTGCTTTTGTTTAAAACCTACAACTAGTTAAATTATTACGTGACCCCAATGCACGAGAATTGTCAATTTTTGTTTTACCCTTGCGTTTATTATCGCGTTCAGATACGCATTCTCTTTGAAATGGTCCTATACTGGAATCGTTCTATAGAAATACATTTAATATCATTTCTTGTTTAAATATATTCATGTAAATAATTATATTTTTATATATATATATGCTGTTTCAATATGTGACACGACATTGTAATTTATATACATAATAGTTTTATATTGGGTGGGGGAGGTTTGAGTGTGGGAGTGATTTTTGAAAGACATGAAGTTACAGACAAGAAAAGGCTAAACTCCCCTCTTCTGCTCTAGTTGAAGCTATAGGCTATTTGTCATCTTTACACAGTTGTGAAAGATGACGCCACTACATTTTGTATCTTTGGCATTATGTTGAAAATTAATAATTATATCGAAACCTATACGCAAGAATGTTTTCGTCTCCGTTCCTCAATGCCTCTTCTTGCACACTGATTGTTTTCACGTAAGGTAAAAGGATGAGAGTTTTAAGTTTGCAAATTTGTGACGAAAATATTGATATCGGTGCTGTAGTTACAATCCTGATTGTTGTAGCTTGTTAAAACATGCATTTCTTACAATTTTTGTACCGAACATGATCTTCGGTTTTATGAAAGAATTCTGATATAACTCTTATGAGTTAATGGCGTTTATCCTACATCTGTAGACTGAATGATTTTGATTTCTGAAGACGATATTCCTCCACGTTAGCAACACCACTCTTAATCAAGTACATGCCAATCGAGGAAGATGTGTGACTTGTCACACTGGGTTGTTAATAATATGAGGTCGGATTACTTATAAAATAACAAAACAATTGGTGGACGAGTTTAACTTAATCGTGACATGGCATGTAACGTGATGGTTTTATAAAACATTGAATAGTTTGTCCACTTCTACACGCGGCATAAAATAGTATAACCGTAATAATCCATTCAGTTAAAAAAAGATGCAAAGAGAAATTGTCATAAAGAACTTTCACACCGATACAATAAAAGCGCAACTTCACAGTATAAAGTCTTTATCCGCATTAGTTGCCATGTAATTACGCCTCCTTGATGATTAATTTGATACAGGTTGACAAATCTTGCTTTGCTAATTTTTTCAGATTTAATACAAAAGGGTGAAGTTATGTTTCATAAGAGCAACTTGGTTTCTGAACTGGTTTTGCATGTACCGTGTAATGGTTCCTCCCACATTTAACTTCTGTGTCTCATAGACCGTATGTTTCATGTTCCAAAGTTTCCATTTGTACAGTTACTTGCCCATGTGTAATTTGTTTCGATGTACTGGGATTTAAATATCCTGAGGCAGAATGAATATGATTTTCTGAACACTGCCCAGCCGCGACTCCTCATAACCTGTTTAGGCCTTTCTTGTGAGTTGTCGCCATGCTGCACTGTGTTATCACTTGTTCTGGTTCTGGAGACTCCAGTTCTCATCGCCAGGACTTACTGCTCCATGGTGCTACAGGAGCTCCAGTAGAAACAGGCATGACTATATTCGTTGTTCTGCCCCTGTCAGACGTTCATAGCGTAGTATACAGACGCGGTTGCAGCATTGTTGTCTGGAACAGCAGCACTTGTTGCTGGAGGCTGGCCCTGATACATTGCGTCCTGTGGGAAGCTAGGTGAGCAGCTGGCTGCACCTTCTGGAACTCCCCTCTCCCCGCTAGCTGCAGTTGTCCTGGTCGGGGAACCCGCATTGAAAGGGACTGGCGCGGCAACCACAGCAGCAGGTACGGGGGAAGTCACCATCTTGCCGGAGCTGTAATTGGGCTGCTTCGTTTCGGGGTATACCCTACCGCCAGCGGACGACTGAGGCGGCTTTAGACCATCACCTACATAAGGCCTGGAGCTGGGCATCGAACCTGGCGACAATGCCTGTGGAGCGCTGTTGGAATCGGGGATGTATTGCATGGGGCCGCGGCCCTGTTGAGGCGAACCAGAGAGCTGGGCAGCAGACTGTGGGAGGTATTGCCGCATGTAGGCGCCATTCGGGTAATACCTCGCATTAGGAGGCACTTGGTACAGCGAACCAATCGAACCTGACAGGGCCGGTGTCTGCGTTCCGCGCGCGACCACATACTGTGGCCTTGTGGCAAGTAATGGGGAGCCCCTTTGGGGACTCTCATTGCCACTGCGGGTCAGCAAATGCACTTGAACTGGGGTACCGCTAGGGTAAGGCACCCGGATGGTTTGCTGCTGTCCATGGCCCACCCTGATTACTGATGTCGTAAGAGGACTTGATCGCGTGGAAGACGAGGCTTGCGGGTGAGCAGTGATGCTGTAGTGAGGGTCTACAATTGCCGTAAGGTTCGGATCGTTGAACGTGGATAAATTGACAACGCCGGTACTGGGGTATCCCTGTGGAGGCTGATGGTGGTGGTGGTGGTGGTGGTGAAGCCCTACCGGAGATGTGGCAGACGCAACAGGCGATATCCTCATTTGCACAACACCAGAAGGTGGGGTCATGCGGCGCCCATAAGTCATTAGATTGGAGGCGTTGCGGTCTAGACTTTGGAACCCACCTGGGTAGTGGTGGTACTGCCCTGGCGGGGGAGTGGAACCATCAGTTTGGATCACAGACGCCATGACATCGTTAGGGGTAGGGTAATTCCTGGAAACACCTGGTGGGGGTGGTGAGTTTGATGCCGCAGGATACTGGAGATGTTGTATGGGGGGTGTCCTCGTGCCCGGTTGCTGGTAGTCCGCACAGCCGCCACCTATCCTCATGATTTGCTGTTGGGTGGTCGAGGGACTGACTTGCTGCTGATAGGGGTACATCACCGGTTGCATGTACCGCCGGTCTTTCCTGTCTGTGGGCGACATAACCTGCAGGATTCCTGAAGGACTGTAGTTGCCATAAGGGGGGCCCAGTTCCTCCTGCAGTGGCGGCATTACTGCTGTTCCTCTCCCCAACGGCACACGTCGTCGAGGCATTCCACAGTTTTCACCCGTAGGAGAGCTCGACTGTTCGGGATGCTCCTGGTAGGGCCACGTGACATGACTGCGGGCCTGACACGCCAGAAGTGCAGGAGGCTGGAGCTGAGACTGCATTTGCTGCAGTATTTCTGTGGTAGATCCGAACCGGGGCTTTATCCCACGAACAGAAGGCCGTCGGTTGAAGCCGTAGTCGTCGTGCTCGTCGTCGTCGTTGTTGTTGGTGTCGTTGTAACGCTTCTTAATGCGTTCTATGCGCCCCGCGTCCTGCTCGACGAATAGCGCCAGCTCATCTACGGGAGTGGAAGATGACAGTGACGTAGGGACGGCATCTTCTGCCCCGCCCCCACCTGGTGTTCCGGCTACCACGTCTGGCTGTGGGGCACCAACCTTCTGGTCGTCGTTTACTAGTACCTCGTCAATATCATCAAGGCTGTACTCCTCCCCTCCAGTCATTGTACTACAACTAGCAACCGACATCCTGTCCCCCGGTATAGCAACGGACAGTGGTGACGTCACGACTACCTGCTGATGATAATAGTCGTCGCCACCATTCTCACCTTCAGCGTCATCTTGATCCCCTTGTGCAGATCCAGACGTGACACACGCTGCTAATGGCGCTAAGGTCGACAAGAACTGTTTTCTGGCTTCTGACGTCACGCTCGCACGCGACACAGCGCACTTTGGACCCACAAAGTGACTTTGTTTATGCTGATCACCAGGGCTTGTGGCCGGTGCAGGGAGACCATTACCAAGGTCCAGAGGTACTCCTTGATGATGGTGTTGGTGATATGGTTGTCCACTCCAGTCCGTATGAGCGGCCGTGTCGTCGGATGTTGCGTTGGTCTTTCGCGCGAAGAGGTCCGTCAACTTTTTGTATGTGGAGGAACTAGTCGACGATGAGGACGTAACAGAAGCAGATGAGGGGGATGTCGCCTTGTCGGCAGTACTCCTTGAGGTGATATATTCTTGCATCGCTCTCGCGGACGAATCTGTGGGCATCGGTTTACGTGTCTCCTCCCCCTGAGGACTTGCTCTTGGTGGGATAGCCGTGTCATCTTCGTACACTTCCCCGGCCTCTCCAATTTGTTCATCCGCAGTGCCCACTTCCTCGTTTTGCTCATTTTCGTCATCGTCCAAATCACAGGTGAGCCTTCGTATCCGCTCCTCGAGGGAGTCTTCCTCATTCTGTTGTATCCTTGTTTTCGCCGCACCGCCACGCAAGCGGTATTTGTTGCCAGGTTCGTATCGCAGCAAGTTACGCCTCAAAATGTTTCTCTCGATGGTTCTGCGTATCTGTGACCTCGAGCTGTCATCGTCGGTGTCGCTTGTTACAAGAAGCGACTGGCTGTTGCCGTGTTGGCCCTGAGGGCTCCCGCAAGCACCGTAAAACTCGGCCAGCTTCGTCCTTTTAGCTTCTTCAAACATTTTCAGGGAATCGGCCGTAACAACAAACTGGTGCTGGCCGCCAGGTACCACTGTTTCGATTTGTTTGCCACTGTCCGCACCTTCTATCGTGTCTTGAGAAACTGGTTGTTCGTCAGATGTTGATCGGTTATGTAGTAGGAAGTTTGACGGCACAGGAAAGAGTTGTCTCACTGCTGAATTCGGTCGCTGTAAACTGTTGGCTACTAGTACGTGGTGCTGTCCCAACTTGAAGGTGAGAGTAAGCTCTGTGCAGTCTGGCGATGATGCATCCTCCACACGCACCTCATCGGCGATGCGATTCTGGGTGGAGGTCGGTGCCGCCTCCTCTGCTGGCTGCGGAGTTGCAGCCTCCTGATCTTTGATCTCGGCTTCCTGATCCGAGTGATCCAGTTGTTCGGCTTGTTTTCCGCCGTCTTGTTTCTCGTAGAAGCGCACGGACCTCTTGTCGACCTCGTCGGACGGCTCGTCTGCCTCGCTCAGCGACGTCTGAGGAGACTCGCTAGTCTTCCAGAGCTTTCCTCCTTTAAGAATGCCACTTATATTGCTGTCAGTGTCGGGAGGCGGCGACCGTGTCCTGCGGGGTCCATGGTCCGCCTCTCGTACGATGCGCCTCTCCGTGACCGTGGTCATGGTTATGGTCTCCACGATGTAGCGCTGCTGCTGTTGAGACAGAAATCTTCCCGCTTCTGAAACACAGTGATTTTGTATCATTAATAAACTTGTGTTTGTGAGTGGTAAAATGTATCCCCTCTGGTTTGACCTCTAGTCCACCTCGGTCTGGTATCCCAGGAAGAGAACATGTTAGGTACTCGTTGCTGACATTGCGAGCAGAAGTATCTAATTTAGTTTGAGATAATAGTGTCTTTCGCTATACTGTAGTGCCTTGGCACATAATTATTTAGAGAATTCTTGGACTTAGATTTGCCACCACTGATTTACACACAATAAAGTGTTTTCAACCTTTCAGCCCAATTTTTGAGTCATAAATGACACATAGACTATCGAGTTGCAAACTATAATTCCATAATCCTGATCATGTGAGTACAATATATAAGTTAAATTCAGTAGCAGCAATTCCCTTCAAATTTTAAATTGTTCTTTTCTGGTCTGTGAAACAGTATTAATCTTGTAGCTGGTTACCGACATTTCAGATGATTGTATTGCCTCCATGTACCCTGAGGATAGAGGCAGTATGTTTTACAGAAACGTTGACAATCATCAACAATAATACACGTTGCCCACAGCCGAGAAAATACAACGTGAACTCTGAATGAGGTGAAAAACCGATAGCCCGAGAAGATCATTGTTAGTCGCTGTGAAAACTCTAAGTAGTCTAAGTATGTATGTTGTAATCAATAGCAGCGTTAACATTTTTACGAGTGTCAACCTGAGGATGATCGTGTGCCGGTCGCCGAAACATGCCGTGGGAGTGTAAAATGCAGGACGTAACAAAAAGAAAGTTAGTAGAGTGTAGTAAGATAAAAATATTTATGAATATAAATGTTTGTTTTTCCCGCTTGAGTATAACAATGCAAAAAACAAAGGTTGCGCTCCAACCTGCAGAGGTCGTATGGGAAACCGCCGGGTCTGCGCCGCGGACCGCAACGTCAGTCACAGGAGGAATCTTCCCAAGTTCCGATGTCGTGACGTCATTGTCGGATCGAGCTTCTGCTTTGACGTCTGCGTCTCCTGAAACAAGGAAATTCTTTCCTTTGAGAATCGGCCTGATTTCCCGATCCACAGAATTAGAAATTTTCATTTTCCTTTTTATTTTGTGTATTGAGGATAGGAGGTCGATTTATAAAGTGCAAATGATGGGGGACAACCTGTCGGAGGCTGGATAAACTATGCTGCATCATGACCTTTCTACGAAAAAGTCTCAAAGCTGTCTGACGTTCAAGAACAGACTGCTCAGAAAAATAAACATATTAGCACAGTGCCCGCAGTGATACTGCAGCAAAATTCGTCAAATGCTTACACATTCGCCAGTCTTTATTGCCCGAAAGCTTATCATAGACCTGATTATTCGGTACGTATGGTGGAATATCATAGAGAGAAATTAACCCTAAACCCAACATATGTACCGGGACTCGAAGCCAGAACAATTTTCTGGCTTGTGCCCTTAGTTCCGTCATTTCCTTAAACGGACGAGAAGTGAAATGTGTGTGTGTGTATTTATTTATTCTCCAGTTGATATTGATTTTAATGATGTGAACCATGCGTGACAAATTATGGAATATATACTGATAATTATTATTTATTCCGGAGTTCTATTTTCGTTCATCTGGCTCTTTTTCTGTAATATGAATACCTTCAATGTTATTTTAAAATTTGTTCTGAATATTTCGTTCAATAAATGGAAAAAGTTTGTTCAAAATTATTGTAATCGTAACATATTTTCCCGGCTACCTAAATATTAACAAATTCCATTTTCTAAACAGCATACAAATAACGCTAACTTTTGGTTTTGTTAGATTGTTAGTAAGTTGAACATCTATTATGTTTAATGAACGAATGATTTAATACCGTTACCAAGCAGAGTATCTAACACAAATTTCAGATTAGTAGTCCGACACTGTGAACAACAAAAGAAATTAAATTTGAACATGCTTATAGGAATATAGTCTTAAGTGGCGCATTTAATCTTATCAAGTGCATGTGCATTGATCTAGTTCACTTTATGGTACTGCTTCATTTAATGTGTGGGTACGTGATCTGCGTTATGTCTAAACTGGGTTTCACGTTCTGCGAGAATCACTTCATCTATATTGTTGATCCAAACCTCCTATGAATCATTCATGAGTTTTGCCAATCCTCCCAGGAAGATACTGTCAGAAGACGCTTATGTCCGAACAGCTACTAATGGATCTGTACAAATGGAGCGAAACAGAAGCATAGGTATTAATGGATATGTACATCTTACAGCCCTCTGTCGTGGGAAGGAAACAAAAGGCAAAGGAATCACGTCCATGTTGTAAACATACGCCAAGCATCTGCGTTTCTTGTGGCACTACTCCAAACATTATTGTAATTAATTTCAAGTCCGTCGTTTTGAGTCTTTCTTGATAATTTCAATAGAGCAAGACGACACATATTTTTCAATGTGATTTCGTATACCACTTAGGCCTACACTTGTTGCTTATGTAAACCTAATGTTGCAAGACAACACAATGTACAGTCATCCGTTCTCCTCGTTTTTATTCGAATATTAACCATAACTAACTCCACATAGCATCGTCCAGATTGAGAAGCTATTCAAGAAATGTTTTGCCTTTTGTGGAATTCGAAGTTTGATTACCGGCTTCGCCAGACCCTGCCGCTGGTCCCTATCCTAAGCCAAATAAATTCAGTCCACACCCTGCAACCCGAGTTCTGTAAGATTTGATCTAAGATTATCCTCTGAGACAAGCAGAGATCTTTCAAGTAGTATGTTTCTTCACTTCAGGTTTCCCGACGAAAATTGGATATAGGCCCTCCTCCTTGATTTTAATCTCCCGATTAATATTTGGTGGAGAGCAGGCCTGTAGATGATGGTTGATGGTAAAGCGTGTGTATTTGAATAACTGCAAATTTTTTGTTCGAAGAACTGTGTTTGTGAAAACTTGTAAAAATTCGATTTGAGTTGTATGTAAATAAATTAGGTTTTATTATTCCCAGACAATGACCAAAATTAATTCACCAAACAACTTTTAGTGTCCCCCCCCAACCAGTGTCAGATTTCGTCAACACTGTGTTGTGTATTTTCAGAAATGAAATTGACTTGCACGAACTTGCAATCAGTTTTCGTCATATGCTCTTTATTGAAAGAACGCATAAAAGGGAGAAAAACATTGAATAGAAATACTGAACTACTTAGAAAGAGCTCCTGTAACAAATGGTACCGAAATCCGTCATACACGCTTGTAAAAACAAAGGCACAAGACGCTTATAGGCACACGGGATCTAAAAATGCCACATGCCTACAAGTAAAGTACTAACCTAAGTGGGCCTGTGTATTGTCCATTCTTTATAAAACATGATTTTAAAATCATGGCCCCAGCGTTGCAGTGTATAGTTGGATAATTCACGCCGCCCAGTACAGTTTCGTAATAAATAAATAATAAAAAAAAGAGCTCCAACACAAATACGCAACGTCTGTGATCTAACCGAAGTGGTAATTTGCTCTTATGGAAAAAAATTGAAATATACGACTAATCTGTACACGAAACAACGCTCTGAAAATGCATTTGGCTTCAACAGTTTTGCTCGCCACCAAACTTCTATTTTCTCAGGATTTTTACTTATAACAATTTGAACGAACGCTGTCGTTCGTAGTTTCCAAACACTTGCCTTTGCTGTGCGCATTACCAAATCAGTTTTAACCATTTTTAGCAACATGCGTTTCATATTATTATTAAGCCAAAATCTAAAAGGTCAAAACCAGTAAACTACGAATTAATAGGATTTAAGGTTCTTACGGCGTTGAGTACAAAGATGGCTGTCTTCTGGGTTGTAGCGCCAAGTACTTTAGTAGAAATATACCAACATTTAGAAATCGATTTCAATATCATCTATTCGAAGAAGAATGGCTATATTTTCACACAGTGTAAGAAAATGTACAGTAGAGTCCAGATTTTCCGACCTTAGGTTATCCGACATTCGGAACGCTCTATTTTATCAGGTCAACTCAGCATGTGACTAAATTAATAACGGCCTCCACCACGTACCGCTAAATACTAGTTGATTTTTCTTTTGATGCCATATTGTATTTTCGAAGATATTTTGTGTTATAAATTGAGTTATATTTGTATTTTCATTAGTGTTTTAAATTATCCAACCGAAATATTGAATACTGCTGCATCTTTATATTATATTTTTAGTGCAAGAAACTACGTATCAGAACAACGGGGAGAGGGAAACTGTTTTATACGTGTGCGATTATGAACCAAGTATCAGGAGAAATGTGGTTTACGAAACACGTATTTTACCGAGAGGCTCAATGGATTACGGTGATAAATAACTTGAAGTATTAAGGTGGATTCTGCAGTAAGTGTCTCGCAGAGCGTGTCTGGAGTGTTATTCGCTTATGACAGATTGGTAGGTAACTTAGTGTCGCTACATGAAATTGAGGTTATGTACTTTCAATCTGAACTTCGAACTGGAAAGGAAGAGAAAAATGGCAGATCTGTTTTATGGTTCTACCATGTATTCGCTTGGAGGAAATGGAGAAAAGATTGAACATTTCTGTCAGTATAGCCAACTTCTGTAATTTATCTACAGACTTCCGAAAAGAGACTTTTACGCTTTAACGAATAGTTAATTTTGCGACATGAACTTCATCGTAATAGCGAAAGAAAATATTGAATGTCTGAGATACGAAATAGGAACCTTTGAGACACAAGGCAAGGGCTGTACTAGTGAGTTATTCTACTGTTTTATCCAATTTTTAGTACGTAATTTGCACTCACGCCTTTGGGACGTGTGATTGTGTGCACATCATATGCCATAATAGTTGATAGTTTTGTTTCTTTGTCAGTAACCCGTTTCTATACCTGAGCATTTTACCATTCAGCAGACTTTCCTCAGGTGAGATAACGAAGTTTATGAATAGGGGTCTGGAGCAGAGAAAGAATTATTTCTGTTCTCACTAAAAGGCCGGAAGTTTTCCTTTCATATCAGCATCGCAACTCTTTTTAGCGCCCTTCATAAAAGAATGAGCAAACGTATTAACAAGAGGCAGTATCCATGCCAGAGAATTTTGTTAAAATTTGGTATGAACGAGTTCGTACAAATATCTCTTGAAACTTGTGTAGTTTCGAAATGTGTCTCGTAAACAAACAAAAGGAAACTCAAACTACGTCATGTGTATAAATGAGAAAACACATTATTAGGGGACGGAAGACACACATGAACATTCAAACTGTAATCGCCACTAGATCATTTCTGGTTGAAAATGTAATATTACCTTCTCCGGCCTGAACAAACTCGAATAAATCTTTCATATTGCCTACATTAAAAGTGCGCAAGAAATCCATCTCCTGACCCCATGTTCGTGTAAATGAGAATATTTTATCCACCTGTCGGGGTCACGTTTATTGATCGCCCTATAGCTGTTCATGTTGTGTTAAACTTCTTCTCGAACATACAGAGATAATCCGACGAATAAGCGAAACGATTTGTGCGGAATGAACGTCAGAAAGAAAGGCTCCTCTGTATGGGTCGATAAGAGACTGCGTCCCCATGGCAACCAACGGGCACCAGGCCAAGGTTGCACCCACTGCCCGGTCCCAAGCGATGATCGGCCTACACAGAACTACTGACCCGACGATGATACGTTGCTACATAATGTCCCGATGCCACGAAGATGATTCACTCCCTAAATCTGTGTGTGATGTAAATATGATTCTTTCATCAGCACGTAATTTTGATGCGGTTGGTATGTCCTTAGTTCCAGTGTCTGAATTATTGGAGTTGAAGCACCGAACAAGATTGGAAAGTTGTATTCTTTGGAGTATACTGACATTCAAAAGGTGTTCTTCACACCAGATTACATAGGTAATTGTTACACTAATATGATCCAAGACCGCTTTTCCGCAAGTGTGTTCCAACATTCTCGAGACTCGAGATTCTTGAGTCAAATCGTACATCCTTTGTAATCGGTTTAAGACACGTCCTAGTTATTAATAGCTCAGCCATTACTAACAACAATAATGATACGTTCTACATTTACGCTTGTTTGTTGTAGGCCTAAGGACGTATATCATCTATATTAATCCAAATTAACCACTTTAGGAGTAATTCAAATTACTGTAAATTTTGTGCTGAAATTCTCAGAAGCAGAAATATGGAAATATCCGTGCCGAGAGACGCAGAGATGACAAAATGGATTAATAAAAGTGATGTAGAAACAAGCAATGAAACAGATGAGTAACATTTGTTTTTATAGAAAAGGCAGGACAATTGAGAAAGAAAATAACGGCTTTCACTTCGATAAATAGCTTTTCTGTTCCATCAGAGCTTAATTCGCGGATATCTGTTCCGGTCCATATCATTGATCTCTGACCTGCGCCTATTTGAAGGCAACCCAAGTGACTGTGCGGTCTTACGGACAGCATAGTACTGTACTGGATGTAAATTAATAATCAGTTCCAGGGCATAAACGGATGGCACAGAAATAAGAAAGCGTGAATTTAATATTGATCATTACAGTTTATCCGTTACATTTAAGTGCTCGTTTACAAGGAAAAAACTCTGAAGCCCATATAAGTGCGAAGTGTGGCGTCGAGCAATTTCCTGTGCCAGCTTGACATATTACGCACAGCAGCCTACAGGTTGCCAGAGTTTTCAGAATTTGATTGGTAGGCCCACATTTATTTCATCAAATGCGGTAAAAATTAGTAGCAACTGTTCGCCGTAAACGTGCGTCTAGACCGATTGTGCTCGTGTGCCTCCGGAAATGTGGACGTTTTCACGAGCCCGAACCTAATCAGCGCAAAGAACCAGAGTCATGGGCTCAAGCGGTTCGTTACAGGGTCGGTAGAGCAGCTATCTGTATACACCGGCAACAGTCACCCCGAATCTCTACAGCAGGAACAGTGTGGATGCACCTTAAGAAATCAGCGAATTAATAAAATGCTACAGAGCGTTGGACTTCGCAGGCTGTATTGTACAGAGTAAGGACCTTTCGTTTTCAAAAAAGTTAAGTTTCTTGACTGCCTGAGAGCGAATTTCACCTTCTTAAAAGAAAAAATACCTTGCTGCGTGCAGTTGCTTAATGGTACCACGGTAAGTAAACAGGTCGGGCTTTGAGAAGAATAAAAATACTGGTCGTCGATGTTGTTCTGGATTGTGACGCCGTGTTGACTGGTTCGTAACTACCTGCGAGTCCGGACGGCGTCACACGTACCCCAGAAGAACAACATCTACATCTTCACTGTCGTGAGGACCTCAAATCCCACAACAGGACTGGTCGTCATAATACAGTTCCTGGACCGGGGGGGGGGGGGGGGAAGAGAGAGAGAGAGAGAGGAGAGAAGAGGAAAATTCTGTTTGTATCGAAATGTTCGGTGCCTCACTCTGTCCTGCCGGAAACTGAAGCCTGTCTCTTTCTGATAAACTCACCTCTCTACCGAGTCAGTAAACCCACTCTTTCGACTATCCATCTTGGTAAATCCGCTCCGGGAATCATTCTATTACCACGCTATACTCATCTTTCTTTTCGGGTCGGTACTATGGAATCTGCTTTACTAACCTGGAAGTCACTTGTTCGGAGATACGGTACAAAGAATAATTCTGTGACCTGCACTTGGCTGGTCTCATAGCAAACGCAGTTTAGTGTTAAAAGTTAATATGAAAGTATGCCGAACACAATGGGCTATATATGTTCCAGTTCTGATATATCACTCTATCTTTGGCCCACACCAATAAAGGAGCGGGAAAAGTTTTCTGTTCAATAACACGGCGGAAATATATCTGAACGAAAATGGGAAGATATGTTCAAATGCAAATGCTTTGTAGGTTATGTAAACTTGATGGAACGGGGTTAATGTGGATTTTTGTGGCCATAAAAAGTAAGTTTTGCAGTTTAGGAATGTCTGGAACAGCAAGATACCTATGAAGGTCTCTGTTACAGAGAGTCGTTCGATACTTTTTTTAAATGACCGTGAACTGGTAAAATTGTATCGGGCCCCTACAGGCTGTGAAAGCGACAAGAGAGTCCTTCGCTGCGAAGAGGGATGCTGGGGCAGCTCGGCCCTGACCTCGTGACGGAAGTGGGACAGTTTGTTTGCAGCTCGCTATTGATTCTCGTCTCGGTCTTCTGTCTTGATGTTCGCGGTAATTTGAAATTCCACCATGAAAAGCGTCGAGTTGCTATACATTGTGAAAGCAGACATCAGTAACGGAGTCTGCACGTCAGTATCACTTTGCTTCTGATCATGCGGTTTCTCTAACCGAATACGACGTACAAACTATCCAATCAAGAACATGTAAGGTTGCACCTCAGTGGGCATGATCCTTAGCTCATGGAGTCGTGGGTTCAAGTCCTCAGGTTGTGTTTGTTTTAAATGTAGTCAATTGCATTACGACGACTTCTTGCCTACATGCATTTAAAACCGAAGCTCAAAGTTAGTGAGTCCTGATATTCTCACGGCGTCGAGTATGAAGATGGCTGTCTTCTGGGTTGTTGCGTCGTGTAGTCTTGTAGAAGTTTACTAACGTTTCGAGGTACTTGGTGTCTCCATCAGGGAAAAGAGCACTCATAACTACAAAAATAAGTTTATCTTATAACTCCACGAAATACGTATGTTAGTAAATTACAAGTGTATCCAAACATTAAGATACTTCCTGATTATACTTCGGAAAAAATAAATCATGCGTAAAATAAATAGTGCATTTGCTACCGTGTTATTTGTTATAGTTTTCTCGAAAGTGACTATTGTGGACTCATATGGTTTCAACGTGACCGATTGAGATATTTTCTTCACTCAGGGTAAAACCCTTGGGCAGAATACGGGGCAGTGTCCGGAGATTTTGTGGTTCCTCCGGAACAGTAATGTAGCAGCACGACCAGTCCCTTTTTCATTGTTTATTTCTTTCCGAACTTCTGCTTCTCCGGTGTTCATCTGAAGGAATTACTGTCCAGAAACTGCAGCGCACTTTTAAACTCGCCCAGTTAATGCATAATTACCTGCTAGTGTAGTGGTTCCGATCGGTTCTTAAAGAGTCGTTTAAGAATCACTTTGCATCTCTAAGGAGAAAGCTAATTCACTCAAGAGAACACTCAGTTCCAGAGATAGTACACTTACTGCGGCAACTTCTCCGACAGCGGTGTTAAACGTGTAGTCTGAACATTTTGCTGCAGGCGTTACATGTCATCAGTAGGCCTATTCTATCACTACATTCGCTATTAGAGCTTCATACCTCGTGCAAAAACAAGCAGTAGTTACAATATCAAATCTAAAACTTCTTGACGATGGTGAAGAGTCAATAGAATTTTTTTTTTTTGGATATTATCCATCGTCTAGTAAATATAAAACGTAAAACGACGTTTCGGAGATGGGACTCTATCTCCGTCTTCAGGTTCCTACTCAGTTGGGCCCACTAGATAGAGCTAATCCCTATCTCCGGACAAAGTAAAAAGTGAAAGTCCCAGAATAAAAAGGCATTATCACACCATCCATCCGTGGGACGTAAAAGAATAGTATGTATAAAGTGTATGTATGTAGTTACAATAATGTGCAGAGTTTACTTATCTGTACACCCATTGTCACTTGCCTTACTTCTATTTCCTTGTCATTCTCTTTTATTTTTATTCTGTTCCTGCTTTTAAAATCATTCTCTTTTGTTCATAGCCGTGTAGTGATTTATACATGTAGTGACGACGAACTGGATTCAAAAGAGATTTATACGGTGATGATAAACCTGAATGCTGCAAAATAATACATGAGATTTGGCCCCGCATGGAATGCAATGACATTATAATCTGCCTCGGGGCAGTGCCTGTTGGTTTTTATTCGAAATAATGACAGTTTGTTATCTGCTGCCTCATTAGTGTCAGTTTCGATTAATCTTTTCCAGTCCGATACATGGTGCTGTAAATGTTGTATCACTTTGTTCATGTAACGTAAAAGCTCATATCAGACCCTTGTCTATATTAATTAGACCTGTAGTCGGAGAATTATTACAAATGTATCTGACTGGACTTCATCTAATAAAACATGTTAATTTTGTAACAGAATGATATCTAATAATAGCGCCAAAGTAATTCTGTTGTATATCAGTTACACGGAATTACACTAGGGTCTAGAACATTTCTAGACTCGTTTGTAGTCTCGCGTGCAGAAAATGTAACTTGGTTATGTGCAACCAAACGGTAAACACATTTCGGTTGACACGATTCTTTTTTATTCAGTCTTTAGACACAAACGACCTTCCTTACTGCGGAGGAACTCTATAAACATCCAAGTTTCTGGGATCATTTATCGAATGACGCTGGTACTGCTCCTACTGCCGCACAATTGGGATCATTTAAACCATTTTATTGTTACTGTTTTGGTCTGCTGATGCGTGCAAGTTACAGGAGTCGGCATGTTTATCCATTATTGGCATTTCGAGATCTCTTTCCCATTTGGGTCGATAGTACAAGCTCATTTCCGTAATCTTGTGTCTTCCATTCTCTCTACACTCTCCTTCCATCTTTGGTAACAATGCCCTCTCACGTCAGCAGTTTTCGTAGTGTTTGTTTTACGTATCATGTTGCGGTGTAGGGGCGTAGGCCTACATAATATGTTTACCTTACATCAGTGATACTGCATCAGTTACGATCTGAAGACAACGGCGTTATCATATGACCTAGCGTGAACCTCCTCCTCAGTTTCAGATCAATGAGGTATAAGTTATAGAGAACATGCACACACATACAGAATATATCCTCACAGCTCTTTTTCTCCTTATAAAAACGGTGTATAAATGTCACTTGTTAGGGCTCTGTGGCTACCTCTGTGTTGAATTCTTTAGCTTCTCTGCTTCTTTCTTGTTGTCATCTATTTCTTAATAGGTGTCTGTTTTAGAAAATCAGTTCTGTCCCTTACGTGGTAAGTACTTTCCTTACTCTGTCAACCAGTGTAATTTATCCTTACTTCATTCTCTGTACCAAGACTTGAATTATTAATTAATTGACTTCTGTCTTGATTAGAAGACCTACTCAGCCCAAATATTCCTTTCTTATCTAATGGTACCTGAAAGAGCATCACCGTATTATAAACATCCTTTCACTGGTCCTCCAAACATTTCAGCCATCTAGGTTTCTTCCGATGTGATTTTTCGACCGAAGTTAATATACATTTCTTATTATGCGTCAGAACTTACATGTGAATGTTGAGACGTAATTTGCTTGCAAAATCATGGCTAGCACTGATGCCCCTGGCTGGAATCCATCCAAGGCTGAACAACAGACAGGCAAGATCGATACGGCGGCAGAGTTAACACTTGTCAGCGACAGATGCACATCGGAACGCGAGGTCCCCAGCCACATCCTATTAGCGCTCAACTCTAATGAATGTCAGCAGCTTAAAAAAACTACGTTTCGAATGGGTGACATGTAATCCAAAGCTGTGTTTTAAAAGGAATAAAGAAAGTCGCTTGGAAGTGAATTTGCTGCATTTCCTTAACCGTGTTCTTGTATTTGTTTTTATGTATCCACGCTAACAGCGCTGTAGCTGTCAGTGGTGAAACGACTCACGAATAAATAGCTAGATACAGCAAAGCAATTTATTTTCACCTGAATTATTAAACACCTTAAAATGTAACCAACGTGGTTCCAAACAATTCTCACAGTTCCAAAGCCATTGTAAATGTTTCGTAACTCAGAACATTTACAAGTTGTAGGACCTGCCCTTTTCGTTTTCCACAACTGCTTCTTCATTATTTTAGCAGCGTCTTTATATTACCTGGAGGTCGCCTAAAATATTGATTACTTTTGGACGAAAAGAAAACAATTATTCCTGAAGTTATTTCCAGCATTTGATGGTCATTTTATTGACAAAGTATTTTATTAAGAAACGTGGGTTTATATAATTTCTTCGTACTAGCTGCTAACATTTTAATGTATTACGTGAAATAATTTTGATCTAACCAGTGTTTATTAAAACAAAAAATATTAAAACTCTTTAAGAAGCGTCAGATTGCCTACAATAATACTCTGCATGATGAGTTTTGTTTAAATTCATTATTTATAGACGTTAATAAAAAGTATCGAGGCAATGTAACTTCGTTCAAATTGAATAGCAAATGTTTCACTTTGTATACAGACGTAATCTATGGTTATTAAAGTAAGCATGATGTAGATCAGAACGCATTTCAGAAAAGTTTCATCCACCGCTTAAGTTAATATATTTTTGCTAAGTATATAAGATTGTCACCTTTGATGTGTTACTAGTTAGATAACGACCGTCAAAATTAAAACGACTTTAATGAAGCATGTCTGCTAGTGATATGCTGTGTATTTAGTCGATTTTGCTTGATGTTATTAAATATGTAGGGCGGTTTAATTAAAAAAGTCACAATAAGCAGCAGCCATTTGTGCGCTGTCATCTGTTTCATGAAAGTGAAACCAGATAGCCTGACGAACTGAGTAGAATATTTCCGTTCCCTGGAGGTGATACGCGATTTTCAAGATGTCTGTCTTCTGGGATGTTGCGCCGTGTAATCTAGCAGAAATTTACGTTCTCCATCATCAGGGCAGTGAGTCCCTGATGATAGAGGTGGTTAACGCTTCTGAAACGTCGGCAGATTTCTACGAGATTACACGGCGCAACGTCACAGACAAGCATCTTCATACTCGCTGGCTTGACGACCTGAAATCTCATATATGCACTTTGTATTCCTCAGTCATGTCCACGACCGATTTGTCTCAAGTGCTCTGCTGTTCAGCTGGGGTCCACCTGTGTAGTGTCTGTAAGGTTGAGACGGCCATACAGTTTACAGACAGTATGCACCTTATTGTAGTCTGTTTCTCGAAACAGAAAATAAGATTAGTCCCCCAGGTAGGACGCAAGTGACCGCTGTTACTGTGCCCAGCTTACGACGCACATGTAATTGCCTTGTAAAAAAAATCACCTCCATTTGCTTTAATACAAAATGGCCTCTCGAGAAAACAATTTATTGCACTATGTTTTCTGTTTCAGAGAAGCGCAGTTTTAAAGCGTGATAAGCCTCTTGAATACCACACTTTCAGCCCGCATGGCGTAAGTTAGTTTCCTTTCTAGTTTTAAAGATGTAAAAAGACTACAGTTTTATTAAACAGCTGCAATAACTCTTGATAATGAAGTGAATGACTGTGAGCTGGAAGATGTTGGTTAAATTTCCAACATAGGCAAATGTTTTCTCGTTGTCAGCGCGTATACACTCGATTTTGGACCCACAATTCCTCCTACAGAATGAGTAGTCTGAAATCTTCTTGGATTAAAACCGATCGTAGCATGAAACATCATTCACTCCATCTTGTACAGGGTTCAGGAAGTTTCACATTCACGTTCATTATTTGTGTCACAGTCGGGTGCTTAGCCACGGGAGTACAGCAGTCCTGATTTCTTTCGAAAATATCTTAATGACTACAGGCTAACTATTGTGTTAAAAAAACAAATATTTAATTGTAGGATTTGAGGTAGATGTTCACCAGACTACACGGCACAACAGCACAGAAGACAGAAATCTTCAAATATTTAATTAACCCATTATCTTGATTTCTTTTACTTCATCTATCGTCTAGGCGTCGTCAAAACCACAGCTTTTCGGAAGTTTGATCAGCGTGATGATGAAGTCAGTAAGCTCCTCTGAAACGTCAGTCAGTATGTCATAGACTACAAGTGCAACTTCCCAGAAGACAGCCATCTTCATCGTTATTCAGTTCTGCGTCAAGATGTATCTCGGCGTTAACTAATATGTGACATTTAAAATTGTGCTCAGGCATAAGATCATTAGTAACAATACGTGCAAAATGTTGACTCAGTTCTGAAATCATTAGGTCTGCGTCGTGTTTTGGAGGTCCCTAAAATTCGGTTATCTGTTCTCGATGTTAAAATTCTGTCGCTTTTCTAGAGTAAGATAAAAATATGCAGAGCGTTTTTAGTTTTTACCACTTCTTTATAATCATAACTATTATCCTATATATCCTCAGGAAGTAGGACCATGTTAAGGTGACATGATTTTGATTACAAATTCGCGTCATTCAGTATTTGTACTCTTTCATATGGGCGCATAAGTCGTGTTCCTCTTAATATATGAGAGTTATTATAGCTTTTCTGTTGACATCTGGACATGATTCTCATCGGTCCCTATTAAAGTAAAGTAAAGTAAAGTTTGTCCCACTATACGCCATGTAGGCGTTTGGGGTGAGAGGAGGTATAGCTCCTCTCTTCCTTGACCTAGGCACTAGATGGGGGTGAGTGGTCAGCATCACGCTCCGGCCGGCTTTACCCCCGGGAAAGTACCCCGGTACCCATTGTAGAGGAGGCTCATCGGTCCCTATTAAGAACTTAATATTACAGACACGCAAGTTATTAAAGTAATTTTAACCACAAAAGAATGCGAGTCGAAAAAATGTAATTCATAACGGAATACAGGAAACTATGATAGGAATTGGTGAGATTTCAGGTTCTCACTGCGACGAGTTTAAATACAGTTGTCTTGTGGGATGTTGCGCCGCGTGGTCTTGTAGATATTGACCAACGTTTCAGAGGTGCTTACTGCCTCAATCAATATTTAGCAGGCTACACGGCACGACATCCCAGAAGACAGCCATTTGCATCAAAGGAATTCCTTGCAATGTTTCAGTATGTAGCGTACATCCCAGATACGCTCTTTATTTAGAAATGGCGCTTCAGCACGAAATGGGACGAACTGACAGTCGGAAGTGATTTAACCAATCGGTTTCAACGCTTTCTGATTCACGAACAAGTAAAACAGTACTACTGGGGTTTTACGTAGGATGGTATCATGTCTGTCTCACGCCGTACGACTGTCAATCTATACTTAGACTGCTATTAGCACGATAAAGTGTGTTTATTTACAATGTAACATTTCAGCCGCCATGCGGTATCAAGATAGAAGATATGTTATCATTCTCCGCATTGTAAATATATTTAATTAAGAATTATGCAGGAGGCGTGCGATATAATTTGTCAGATACACTAGCCCTCGGAAGAACCGGGATTTTAAAAATGACTCTGCTTTCACCATTCGGATGGGGTGGGGGCAGCGACCGACATGCATATATATATATATATATATATATATATATATATATATATATCATTGGTCTAGATCATGGTTGCTGACCTACGTTTAAGAATAAATGTATGTGCAAATGGGATAGGTAGTGAAATTATAAAGTACGTGATTTTGGTTTTAGTCTGAAATTAATTGTAAATGAATTTGTTACGATTAAGAGAAGTATATTAACGTAACAGGAGGATGTCTTTCAGGGCGCTAGATATAACTGTACACGTGGAGTTTCACCACGTATTATTAGGGTGGTCAGAGTGGATGAGGTTGTGGGTTATGTGACATACAAGGGACAGATAACAAACGCCTATAAATTTTAGTCGAAATACATGAAAGTGTGGGGAAACTTGAAACAGCTAGGTGTATGTGGGAGGCTATTATTAAAATTGATTTTAGAATGTAGGTTGAGATAATATAGACCAGTGGTATTCAACCCTTTTTGTTCGCATACCCCCAGATGTAATTTCTCTTCAACTTTGTACCCCCAAAGTTGTTGGTGTATAATTAAAGTTATACATAGTATATAATCTACATCTAAAATAAATTAAATAAATTACATTACTGATTATTCAGTGTTTATCATAAAATAATATATATTTTTTTAAATTTCACGTACCTCCTAAGATGTCTTCGTGTACCCCCGGGGGTACGCGTACCCTAGGTTGAATACCACTGATATAGACCATATTCATCTGTATGTATTGTGAGACTGTGATCTGGGGTCAGGGTAGGATCTAGCGACGGGCTGTGGTGAATACGATAATGAACTTGCTTTTTCCAGAAAAACAGCATATTTCCGGACTAGTTAATCCTCTATTACCTTCTCAGGAAAGACTACTCCATGGAGCTATAAACTATACACCATCACTCCGCAAATATTAGGGGACCACACGTGCACAGTGAGACTAATAGAAATATTGGCGTTCTTCTAATGTTTGACGTAGGGCGCATCTTCTTCTCTACATAACGAGGTGGTTTGGTAGCACCCAGAGGCGCGAACAACTGCTCTCAGTCAACTTCTTCCGCACACCGCAACGCAAATTGATTTTATTTAGGCAATTACGCGGCTCCGATAGTGGCGCTTCGCTGCGGTGAATCTCATTAACGGGGCAATTTGTCCCATGGAAACAGGTGTCGGATACACTTCGAAACAGAACGCGAAAAAAAACGTGATTAGGGATATTTTGGTGAGTGTATGCACCGACGCAGTAGAGAGGTGGATGTGAAGACAGTGGGAAAGCGATTAAACCAGTATTTGTTAATCAACACCTATTGGGCGAAGATATATTGTACTCTATGTAATTATTATTATTATTCCATCTATTCACCATTTTATAGGGTATTTACTGCAGAACCAGCTCCCGAAACGTCATTTATACAAAATTTACCTCAGATAATTGATAATGTCCAAAATAGTTTTTTTTTATTTAATGAATGAACGAATCATTATCACAGACAGTTAATGAATCAGAAAACTTTTCTTTTTTTATTTCTGATAGAATACATTAAGAAGTAGGCGAGATCAATTATATGTTGTGCCCGCGGTTCGGCATGATTTGCTATCCCCTGGTATGGAACCGTGAAACGCTGTCAGACGGAAATCCTGGTAGGAACCGTGAAACGTACAAACAGCGAGTGTTTTCTGCCTGCTGCAGTTCAGTATTTGAAAATATTGTGGATGCAAAATTCAAAAGGTTTTGTTGTTCTGGAATGAAAACAGGAAATAAATATTCCCCCTAGTGTAATAAGCGGGACCAGTCTTGATCCTGTGCAAATATCTACAGTAGTTTGGTTCAAAACGCCCACTTACAAGTTGAGAGCACTTTTTGTTGCGCGACTGCATGCAAAACACTTCACGTACACCTTTCGTTTCGAGTTTCCTCTATCGATTTCAAGTGCGTGAAATCTCGACCGGTTTCTCGATCTGTCTACACACGGTTTGTTGTCGTTGGTGATTAAGCAACTACATTTTCTTATGTTCCAAAAAAGAATTCGACTTTACATTGACTCTGTGGTAATTTAAATACGGTGCATACACTGACAGTTTTATCGATTAGAAAGCTAACTGCAGAATCTTTGTTATGGAAGTCACAAGAAACGTTTATTGATGTTCAGTACCTGTCCCGAAAAACTCCTGCTGTAAGCTGGGTACAAACGAAGTGAGTAATATGAGTTTTGTAACATTCTCACTTTTAAAAATGAGTTGTATGCTCTACGGACCTGAAGGATAATGTAGCTACATTTATTTTCCGGACAGAATATTTCCCCGCCGTGATGCAAAAAGGGTGTAAGTCCATTTATTTTGTTCTGGTTTAAACGATTATATATATGCTATTAATACCTAGACTTTTACTTTCAGGGCGGTAAAAATGTGGATTGTGGTCTTTTGGGTCGTGATGTCGTATAGGGTGCTCTGATGATGGAGGCGATAAGTTCTTCAGAAATGTTGGTGCCTTCTTACAAACAGCTTCGTAAGTGAGAGGTGATGGGTGAGGCCTGTAGGACGCAAGAAATATATAAAAATTCATGCGTAGGTGCATCTGGAAACCTGAAGGGAAAAAAGACTCTTTGGGAGATGTAGCCATTATTTAACGACGCTATAAGTAACTCAGACTACGAGTTCGTATATAGTGTCTGGAGATGTCGCAGATGACAATATAATATTAAAATTCGCTTGAAAGAAGTGACTGTGAGAGTGAAGACTGGATTTAATTTCTTTAGGATTCTGTTCCAGGATTTTCAAAAATTAGTGTTCAGTGGCGAGCTCTTGTCGACGTGGTAATGAAATCAATAAACTTTCGGATTTATAAAAGGCGGATAATTTAGTGATTTTTAGTTGAACTACTATTATATTTTCAAGAACATCTCTATTCTGTGGAGTCAGAGGAACTCCATTGAACGTATCGATTCATGAAATATATTTCTCATTGTCTGACACATACAGGGTTTACACAGGTGAATGGTGGGGTTTTGTGAAATTGCCATTGCGTCGCAACAAAATATTAAGCTTTAGATGCATGAAGGCTTAATTAGATACTTGTATAATTTTGTTAACAGCAAAGTTTCTGTTTGCGGGGTTGTGTTGTGATGAGTAGTGATGAAGAAAAGGCTTTGTTCGTTCTATGGTTAATGGCTAACATACTGAAGTACCGGAGTTGTGTAAAGCCATCACAAAAACTCTTAGAGATGAATAATATCAACAACACGCACAAAACTTTTTTGAGCTGGCGAATCAAATAAAAAAAATTACAGTAAGAATCTGTTTTTACTAATCCGCTTACAAAACCCCACCATTCATTTCGGCAAACTCTGTATTTTGATTTTACATGCATCTCTGTAAAAACCACGAATGATGACTGATAATTTTTGACCTGAAGTAACGTGTTAATTCTACTGGGCCGAATAACCCGAAACAAAGTGGCTAATGGTTTCTGGGTTGTAACGCCGTGTGGTCATCTTCATCGTTGTGAGAGCCACAAATCTCAAACTATTTGTAATAAGGACAAGCTATCGGACGGAAAGACTAAGAGACGGGTGGGCGGACAGACGGTAAAAGTATGTCTCTAGGGACCAGTCCGCTAGGAGGCTGTGTCTACAAGACGCTGTTGCAGCGCTCATGTCAGTTGGGGAGGGACAATAGGCCTCAGGTCAAGCCATGGACTTGGCAAACACACAGCGGCAGTCCATTTGATTTTATTGACACTGTAAATATTCCTTGGTGTTCCACTGAAGAAACAATTTGTGTGATCGATATATCGGATAAATTTAATGGTCAGAAAACATTTTGACATGCCTAACGATTTTAATGTAATTTGAAACTCATAGTCTTTTATTGTCCGCTCCGTTTATGAAGGTTCTTAACTCTTTGAAACGAGATATTATGAACTTGTAGGTAACTCCTCAAGTCTATCCGGTAAATGCCTTTGGAACAGACGTGTTAGCAGGTTTTTCTCATGGTCCTCTTACGTAAGAATGGATCAACAAAACCAAGGTTGCACAAATATAATTATTTTACATATAATGCCAAATTATGCTCCTAAACTGGAGGCAATATCTCGATCTGATGCAGATTTGTTTATTCTTTTGTTATTAACTCTTTTAATTCCAGTGGTAAACATATGTACCACCTGATTCAACAGAAAGTAACTTGTAACTTACATTTAGTATTTATCGGTCTTGTATGACTCCCAGTGTAAATAGCAATTATTACTTTGAATGGAATTAACCAGTTGAACTTTGTAATGGTGAGTGTTGAGTTTTCTTTGCGGTACGAAATGAATTCTTTAATATTATTTAGATGACCTTCGGATTCGAATGGTTAATTCGTCCATTGAAACTGTTAAATAATGCTAGATGAATTTGGATGGATTTCGGACTAAGCAGTCGTGGCGTATTTTAGAATATTCTTATGGAATGAGGAGAACCACGATATACCTCAGTTAGGGTCGCTGGCAACTTGGCTGAGTTGCGAACGGGGTACCTCAATACAAATGCAGAGCGTTCCTGCTACATTAGTCCGTTCAGTGATCTGGTGTAGATGTTTCTTAGCAATTAGTATGGGATTTCAAATTAGTTTGATTTGTTAGCTTTCCAATTTATTAAACGTTGCTGTCTTAATAGCAGATATCATATAACGTGAAACAGCAGGTGATGATTTAAATGCTGCTCAGATGCAAATCAGCACCTACCAGAGGGCAAACGTTTCGGCCTTTACTGTACTCATGCTGCATATTGCTCGAATAGAGGAATAGTGAGTGAATCGCGCTATTGATTTAATTCTTCGGTGCACTGGGAATTTATAAATGGACGAGCACCATGCTTTTCAGCATCGAGGAACTTTTTCTCTGTTCTGCTTTATCCCGACCGATATATCGGATTCCAATAATATATCTGAGAAGGCTGTGTATGTAGGTTCCTACATTACCGTCCACTTGCAGCTATTTTACAATTTCCGAGAAAGTTTAGAATTTAAAGAAGCTGGAAGGTGCAAAAAGTATTGGAATACTAAACCAAGAGGAAAATATTACATATTCAGAATAGGCGAATATATTTTAAATGTATTCATAAACTTTATAAAAAAAGTAAGAGACGTTTCAGTTAGTCACAATTTATCTTGAAGATCAATACTGAATTCTTTCCTTGATAAAGCATTTATTTTCCTTCACAAAATATATGTGGGTATTAAAGTTTTTCTGATTTTAAGTGAAACTAAACAAAAATGTCTTAATTTGGGTTCTTAATGTGTGTACAAGTTACATTAGTTGCGAATGAGTACGAACAAGGGATAGACTAAGAACAGCAAGTAAATTCCTAGGTAGATAACATCGTATCGGAGGAACATACTGTGGCAGTCTTCAGAGTTTCAGCCTAGTTGGTATCTGCGTACAAGTCCACACGGCTTTACAACTCAGAAGACCAACATCGACATCTCCGTCGTCGTGAGAACGTGAGCTCTCAGCGAATGCGTTCGTTCGTTTTTTCACTTGGTTACGA
The DNA here is from genome assembly GCF_977971745.1 of Zootermopsis nevadensis. Lineage (NCBI taxonomy): Eukaryota > Metazoa > Arthropoda > Insecta > Blattodea > Termopsidae > Zootermopsis > Zootermopsis nevadensis. The sequence goes on along the minus strand of NW_028259192.1, from coordinate 18,580,239 downwards.
GACGTGAGTATCAACTGCAGTGGGATTAAGCTCGTCGGGGTGACAAGTATGAGAAGTTCTACATTTAACTCCCGTTTGTAATTCCGCGTCTAGAATCAACACAGGATTTTCCCTTAGAGTCTCATGTAATTTTAGTGTAAGTAACGCAACAGCCTGTGCTGCTTCTGATAGAAATACTTGTTGTACATTAACCTACTTCGACCAAATCATTCAAGCCCGTGACACGTTCACAGATTAAACAGTTGAACGAATTCATTCTCGTCGAGCAGCTTATAATAACAGAGCCCGTTTCTTTATTAGTTTTTCCTTGCATGGAATATGCAGCTTCAAACGTAAAATTATTGCTTATATGGGAGAAAACGATCGTGGCCTATTATATGGAAGTATCTGAATGCGTGACTAAAGGGAGTGAGAATGAACACCTCGGTCAGATTAGCCAATCACTGCTTCGAGGTCTGAACACGGGACCTTATGATACGAAGCTATTCAACAGCGACGTTCAATGCCAGACATCCAGGAAGTTTTGCCAGAGATTCTATTACATTAGCTGATAAATAATCTTAATATATTTCAAAATGTGGATGTTTGCTCATTGCCTGTTCATTCCCAGATTCTGCCACCAATTTAGAATACGATAGCTGATCACATGAAGATTGGAAGTCAATTTCCGAAACGTCGTAAACATTAGGTAGGATCTGAGGCTTTCACGGCGAAGAGTCCGAAGATGGTTGTCCCGTGGGTTGTAGCGCCGTGTAGTATGGTAGAAATTTACCAACGTTTCAGAGGTACTTACTGCCGCCATCATCAGGGCGAAGATTGACTCATCCATATTCGTCGCAAACATTGATTCTGCACTATAAGACTACTTTTATTTCCGGAAACCACCCTGATTGTTACTTTGGATAGAAAATAGATCATTGCCTATTAGCAATTTTTTTACTCTTGAGTGTTTCTCAAGACGTTTTATTTGCTTAGAATGTAGATCATTAAATGTAAAAAGCTGCAATACTAATGCAGTGTTCATAAATTTCCATTTCTCCTTTTGCAGTTTGGGGAATTTGTGTAAAATAAGTAATGTCATTGTCATTCAATGTTCATGATTTCCTACGCTGCTCTAATGTAATTTGTAAGAACACTCCGTCCTGTAGCTAAGTGTTTTCTGGCTTTGGAGATTGCATTACTGTTAGGACAGTATTGAATTACAAATTGGGGTGGACAAGGTAATAATGGTACGGACTGTCAGAGAATTTTTGTCATTCTATAACGATATTCATAAAATGGAGACTGCCCCCATAGGGAGTTTCCTGTGAGTATGCTTGAGCTCCAGACTACTCAAAGAACGTAGCAGGATCTGTACAACACTTAACTTTGGTTCAGTAGTGCCTCTAATTTACGCAAAGGATCATTACGTTCTTGTACCTGTTTATTACATTCTACGTCGAGAAACGTTTCAAGTACGTTTTAATGTCTTGACATTTTATATATTACATATGATTTCTAATGATAACATGTTTTTGATAAATTTTATGTATAACATTCGATTTAAGGCCAGAGTGAGATAAACTTGCATATATACATTTATTTGTAGAGACTGGGGAAAACCAAGTAAACTTCGGCGTAGCCGAAACTACTCTAACACGTGGAACATCGAGGTCTGTTTTTGGAACAGGTAATTTCTCTAGTCCCTTGAACCTCCATATAATAACTCCGTTAGGGAAGTTATCCACTCTGCTGTCCACTCAGAACGTCTTATTTCCAAATATTTTCCTTATCTTTTGTGGACAAATACTTTAATTTATACCCTGACAGCCGGTCAAAGCAAGTTCCACAGCTGTAACTGGTAAAATAAGTTCATGACATTAAGTCACATCATTTGTGAAAGTAGACGACAGTGAAATAATTTGTAGACTAAGTTTTTCTTTAATTTTATCTTCGTGTAATGCGAACACGTGCCTCATTTTAATTGCGGTCTACAGATTGATGTATTGAGAATATTTTGTTTTACTTCTATAATTTGCTATCGTGTAATTTTAACTGTGTTGCAAGCCGAAGAGACATTTTAAGTATCACATTGCTTTCGCGATAAGTGATGCACCGCTTACTTTCCGCATATTATTAGAGCACAGTACGAAAGAACGTACAGCAATGTGACCAGAATTCACAGAATAAAGCTGCCAATAAAAGAAGATATATAGTAACTGCCGACAAGGACTTGTTGCTGTGGTGAACAATGTTATTTCCCCTAGAAAATTAAATTCCTCTGTAAAAGAGAAGAACTCTTCCCTGCACCGAAGAAACGCGGTGTGTCAGCCATTTTCACGTGTGGTTCAACGGTATGCATCAGTCTGTAAGGTTCATAGTTCAATTGATCTAAGTATTCATCAGCTTCAACCAAATACTCGGTATAGAACCGGATGATGGGTTGTTATGAACGCGGTAAAAAGTCGAGATATCAGGTTCTCAAGGTGACTATTAAGAATATGACTGTATTCTGGGATGTTGTAACGTGTAGTGTGGTTGACGTTTACCGACATTTCAGATGTGCTAGCTGCCTCCATCATTAGGGCGCCGTGTATAGCAGCCAGCTCTTCCGCTCCATCAATCATCACAAGTCCAACTCGCCACCTACGGCCTGCCCTATACAAGGGCTTCAAAGTTTGTCCATCAACTATACGTTCACTCTGAAGATAACAATTGTAATGTCTACCGAAACGTTCGATAATACTTAACATTCTACGCGGCTCACACCCGAAAGCCGAAGTTTATCATTGAAATCAAGCCGCGAAAATGTAAGGACAAACTGAATCCTAACCCAGAAGATCGCAGTCCACGTTTTCATCTCCTTAATAACTTCGAATTTCAAAGTAACCTTAAATGCTTGAGTTATCAAAGTTTTAGGATCCACTTAACGATGAAATGAACTGAAGTTTGTGCAACTCGTTACTATGCAGTAGAAACTTAACCGATGCGATGTGATGCTATTCATAGCTGCTATATCTGGGCTCGAAGTACTGTCTCCTGAGAGACATACCATAGTACTGATCGTTACACGTTTAAACCTAAATTAATTTAGGTCACTAACGGGATTTAGCGAGGAGGAAATGTAATTATCACACCGTTTAGTTGGAGACCACCGTGTACCTGAGAGGGCCAGGAAATGATATCAGGCTTTAGATGAGAGCCGAGGAGACTCTAGACCATTTGTCAACTGAATGCAAGTGCGCCGGATCGCGGGCGAAACTGACACTGTGATCTGTGATATGGCAGGGGTTTCCTGTTGCTCTCCTGTTTCCTGCGCCTTCTATCAGACTGAAAATCGAAAAGAGCTATCAGTATAGTAATGGTGGATGATTTAGCTATAACAAGCGCAACGTTTATAGGAAGAAACACGGCACAAAATATTCCTTTCGGAGAACAGCCTGAAGTGTAATTTCCTTCGAACTACATATCAGACGCACAAGTTAATTGTTCGACCAGAATCGATATGCATTTCATAACCCCAGCAACCGAGATCTTTCACATTGGTTCACAGAGGCAGGCACGCAGCTGTGAGCTTCTGCAGTCAATGTGGAATGATATTCACTTGTTAAATTACGCCACAATTTTTCAATAAAGGAGACCCGTGTGATATTTGAATAATGGGAATTTATTGACTGGAGTGATTCCTCGTAAATATAATGGCAGAGTTAGTTCTGTCATGCTCGTTCGATAATTGAGAAGTACATTAAAAGTGTGCCAGTGAAGATAGTAGATTTAAGATAAGTTTATGAAGTCACTTGGAACTTCATTTGAAAACGAATGTTAAGTTTATCTTTGTTTATTCTTTCGTTTATTTATTTTCTTTCTTTTCTTATCGAACGTTACTGTTGGGTAGTTATTACTCCTGCTTCGTATTCTACAGCCACCGGGTTCGATTATCCACATCAAAGTAGGCTACCCTGAGTAAATTTATCGTGATTTTATACAGTCTCTTAAGAAAAAGAACACAGTAGAGCCTTGATTTCCGTGTCACGTGTACTAGGAGGATTTATTAATAATTTCGCTCAACTAAATAATATATAAGAAGTCAGTCTGCACTTCAGAAAAAAACAACATAGTTTTTCACAGCAAAGATGAATTGGTTAATATTGTTTAAGGAAATAATCGCTATTTATTCTGAGAATCATAAGAAATTCATAAATACAAAGCATAGAGTTATTAATTTTTAAGGAAAGTGGTACGTATAGTTACCAATTGGATTTAGAGGGCCAAGTACAAATACCCTCATGACTCTTTAAGGCGCAGTCAGCGACACTTTCTTATCTTCCCAGGGGTCCGTATTTGATCTACTGATTTCTCTGTACCCCACCAGTAAAACACCTTTTAATACAAAACGACTTCTTCCGAGCCAATTTACAAAATGTCACGCCTTATTTTGACGTGGAAAATACTTTAAAATTGCACTTAAATGGTGGCGATTCCGCCCCTCTTCATGCCAAGTCGAAACAAAAAATCTGACTGTCGCGTCGTGCAATACTAATAAAAAGTAACAACTTCTGTCACTTGTTTTGCATTTTATTGTTTCTGTGCTATTACCGAGGATTGAGCCGTGCATACGTAAAATTGTGTTTAAAAGGAATGATGGCAATTAGCGGATATTTAACATTTTTACTGCAGTCAGAATTAGGAACGTGGGTACAATTACATGTCAGCCAGCTGTAAGAGATTTAGAAATTGCGTATTTTTTAGAACAAGTATCTCTCTTGCTAGAAACATGGCCGCTCCTCTCTCTATTTTCTTAAGAAAAATGCGTTTCTTCATGTCTTTCATCACTGAATCAACTTAAATGACCTGATGCCGTCAGTGTTTCATAAGTTGGTGACATTATAATTGCACAAGCTACCATGATTGTGCTTTACAGTATCCACCGACAGATGAAAGAGATATCACATTAATTTTTTTATACGTGCCATTAAAGTGGGTTGGTGGAATGGTAATCCGTCTGACTTGCTTCGTAAAAGTACCCCGTTCGAATCCCGACAGGAATTATGTATCATATAATCGGATAACTGAGGAATTTTACATTTATATCCTCGGTTATTTTATGCAAGTTTCACAAGAGTGCCTTAAACGATTCATTGCCGCTTCAATACTTTACCGTATCCCATTCGATGCTGCGTAGTGTACGCAGTTGATACAACGTTGTTATTAACAGAACTAAGAAAATAAAGAAAAAATCTGTTTTTAAATTTGCGTGATGAACGAGTGTGTGGAGCTATTCAGTATACGAAGAAATACAAAATTTAGGCTATGCGTCAGCAGAATGTTTAAAGTTCTCGTGTTTTATTGAGTCTCAGCATTCGTCATTGTCGGGATTAGCATAGCAAGGTTAAGATGTTTAACCGCGGAAGAAACAAATTCCCAAACATCAGTGGGTGGTGTTTGTTCCCTATCGAGGTGTTCTCAAAAGGAATAGAATGGAAACTGATGAATTATTGATAGGACTACATATACAGAACATCCATTCTTCTCGCGGAATTGTGAGCACCGAGACGCATGCATTTCGATGTAAGTACTCCTGTGAGATTATTCTCGTTTCTGTGTTTTACAGGACGAGAAGTTATATCCAGTGACTAGCTAATATACTGGTTCTTCACTGGCATGATGATACAGACTTGTGTTAAACTCAACCACCAATAAATCAGCCTTTTATCATAGTGACTCTGTCTGACAGCATGAAATGTTTATCCTACTTTTATTCTTCTAAAGATGGCTGTCTTCTGGGTTGTTGCGCCGTGTAGTCTGGTATAAGTTTACCGACGTTTCAGAAGTTATTGCTCTGAAACGTAGGTGAACTTTCTACCAGACTCACGACGCAACAACCCAGAATACAACCAGCTTTATACTCGCCTCCGCGACAACTTCAAATCTCGCTCTTCAAATGTAATCTAAACTTTATCCGGCAAGTAAAAGAACTCATTCTTCCTGAAACTCAGCTTTGATGTTGATAATAGGTTATTCATTAACTAATTCGAAGTTTAACTTTTATGCATGTGTGTAACATCTGCTAGTTTGCATAATTCTGACTCCCAGAAAAACTTTATATATATTGCGCACAATATATACAATTCTCCATTACATTCGTATGTTATACAGTACTTATTCATAAATAATTAAAAATTAAAGAGGTTAATAAATTGATGTGTAGACAACAGGCAGGTATAAACGTTTCCCGAACTTGTGTAATTAACTGAATAAGTGGAAGGGCGCCGTGATCTAGCGGCAACATCTCCGACACGACTGCAGTGCAGGAAGTATAAACACAGTTACTGACGTTACGTTTTACCAGAAGCTTGGATTTCCGAGTACGTTTACACTAGCACTGAGGCATGTCAATGAGTGCATAATTAACTCAGGTCTGAATACTGTATGTCAGTGCTCGGCATAGCAAATATACCTCGATCCTTGTTCTTTGTTTATATTCGAGAATGGTAAGCAACTTTGTTTCTACAGTGCCAGTTATCTGGAATGAATAATGTAATTAATTATTCCATAACAAAATCTGAAATTTTAGCTTTATTAATTGATGACCGCCCTTTGACCCCGTCTCAGTACTGGTCAATTAATTAATTAATTAACAGCATAATAGTCTTCCTCGAGCAGTTGATAGCAACACAACTGTTCAATGTATCCCTAGCTTTAAGTAACCTGAAGCTTCATGAACGTAAATTTTCCTCTTTTTTTTTAATAATGAGCGTTCAGAAAATTGAACTAATACACAGTCAGTCTGCGCTGTTCCTACAACCGTTCTACAACGTATCAGAGAACGTAGACAGATAACACTGTTCTTCGTTTCAGAATAATGGATTTCGAAGTGGATCTTGAGGTCCCTTCTGAAATTTCTGTTCTTATGTTCCGATCCTATCGCAAGTCGACCGGAATATAGGGAAATAATTATAAGTTCCATTTTTAATAACTGTATACCTGGCACATGCAGGTGTTTAGTTGTTCGGGATAATGCAAATCACGCTGAGAAGACTGCCGCAGGGCAGAAATTCTGTTACAATTTATTCTTCAATAATGCCTAGATGAATGTTCCCCCCAAGACCGAAAGTAAGAATCATAAAAGTTTGAGAAAAATGTGCATGAATAATTTATCGTAATTTACTTAAATCTCGCATAATTAAATCTAAGAGGAATGCTATAAATTTGATTCCAGGGAGGTAATTGCTTTATTGGGACCGCCATATTAAATTATTACAAATTAGGCTCGTACATTTTATAATATTTCATCTCAAAAACGTATACCAAAGCGTAAGATCTCCCGGACTGAGATAATGAAAATTCTATTTACTTTACACTTAAGTAACAACAGACCTATTTAATTAAATACACACACGGCATCGAAAAAAGTTTTATTACAGAGGCAATAGAGTAAGTAAATAAAATAGCCTTACCTAATAAGTAATAAATAAGTACCGTAGTCATGTCATTAACTACATCTCCGATATCAGCAACTTTACTTTACTTTACTTAATCTTTTTCCTCTTTTACCCGCAGGTGTCGAGGTTTTTAGATATCAGCAACCCAAGATTAAATTTCGCTTAGCCTACATATAAGCCATTCATAGAAACCTCTCCGATGTCAATTCGGTGTAGTCGGCATGTCCATAGATTATTGAAAGAAATTAGTTTAAATATTACGTCCAAATTTCATTTCGATAAAGATTTCTGTCTTCTGGATTGTTGCGCTGTGTAGTTCATAGGGCATTTATATCATCGTTACTGAGAGATTCTAATGTAACTCCCATCTAGGCCGCCATTTTTATATTTATATTGATATTAATAATGGGTGAATTACAGGGGCATGGCATTCGAAGATCGTGTTGAGAAACAAATTTACGCAGACAATACTGAAAAGGATAAAAATATACTATTTCTCTGAACAAAGCGGTACGGAAAATGAGAAATTTACACAACCAGATGTGTCTATGGTTTGTGATAAAAGATAGAATGATGTCGGTGACCGATGATCCACATCTGTACTGTGCAGTTAACGTTCCAAGCGACTAGGCTGTTCACTGTGGAAGCAAATTCGAATCAGGGAGATAAACTGAATCGTGAAACTAGACAGGTGTAGTTATTTACACAGATTTTATGACTGAATGGCAAGTACGGAACACTAGTCTGTTATTTAAACAGCACTGTGGGAAAGCACCGCCATCAGGTAAACTGTTCAACATCGGAAACTGAATATTGTTACTTCAAACATAACAAGAGTTGCTCCCACCTCTGAAGTTCACAAACACGGTATTGGTATAATTGATGCCAGGACATTGGAAAGTTGTCCTTAATGGCATTAATTTGAATAAATTTTCGTGACTTCGTTAAAATTATCCATTCGTGTTGCTGTTTTTGTGATTTTCTAAATGGGCTACTTTTGTAATATCTTCTATGTATCTAAACTTAAGATAAGGAATTGGATGAAGAAAGCTAGAGATATACGAAAGGGGTTTATATTGTGGACAAACTGAAACGATTGTAAGCAACACAGTAGTCAGTTTAATATAATCGTTGTATAAGCGCAAGTTTCTTAAATTACATAGCCTTTTTGTACGTGCAGACATTTGAATGCTATTAAAATTTTCACTAATTTACATTCGACAAATATATCCATTGCTAGTAGCCATTTTATTTCTGCCCGTGCTGTTATATCGCTGCTGTAAGCAGCACAGTTATGTAAATGTCACGACATTTTTGAAAAAGGGTAAAATTTAAGACTTTTCCGCCGCAGGTATGTGACATAAGAGCGACAGTCTCTACTAATTAAGCCACAACACAAATTACAGAGTTCGTACATGACTGATTATGAAGCTGTGTTCCAATTAATACAGCCGATAGTACGCGGTTGTTAACATAGCGATATATAGTTGCTATTGGCAACAATTTAATTTCATGTGCTGTATTTACTTTTGCATATGACTGACGTTAATAAAAAGAAACCAATCACACAGCATTCACTCCATGAAAACAGTTAACATCCTCATTAGTTTTCACTTTGCTAGTGAGTTCAAATCAGTTGACTGAACCCATTTTAATTGATAGGTTAATGTTCACAGAGAATACCGTGTGTTTAAAAATAAGTGGGTTAGAACTGTTGGAAATAACTGATGTACGAACGCATGAACTAATTTTCAATAATGAATTTATCTTCATTGCATGAATGCTATATTATACATATATTAAATTCCGCAGGACAGAAAGTTTGGTCATGCGATAGACAGAAAGATGTAGAAAAAGGAGTGATTATAGGAGAGACATGATCTTCAAATACTAGAGATTAACAGGATATGTTGGTTACTTTGAATAGCGTCTTTAAACTGAACGTAGTGGAACGGAGGTTAGTATTCTTGCTGCGTTGTCGAAAATTCGTGGTTTCGAATCTCTGACCGGATGCTGCGTATCCTGACAGAGGTTTTATTCACTTTCAGGAGCAAAATACTAAAAATATTACTTAAAAATAGGTACAACCTCTTCCTTCCACACCCTTTCCCATTCGCCAGTCTCAATCAACGTATTATTCGACACCATGTAAAATAGACCTACTCAGTAGAGAACTCATTAAATAACCGAATAATGATTCCTGTTGCTTCAGGAATCAGTCAGTCCTTGTCACATTCGAAGTTGGTTCACACGGTTTTCTGAATAATAGCAAACGTTTTCCCGAACTGCGTTAAAAGTTTGAAAATTATGATCGGTGGTGTGGCATGTTTCCTTGGAGAAAGGAACCGAATTGTTAAATACCGTATTTCTTCGATTTCAAAATGCCATCGATCGTTGGTTTCGTAATAATTGTTTAGGGAAAAATACGTATTTTATAACAGGAATTGTCAATATTCAGGTACAAAACTTCTTTGCAAGAATAACTTTCTGAGTCCTTTTTTCTTGCTGTCAAATGACTAGTGTTATTGACATGAAGATTTTCCTTGCGCTTTAGTCATACAATCTAATTTTTCGACATCGATTATTGGAAACCATCAAACGTAAGTCGAACCCCGATTTCAGAAATTTTAAAATTTGAAAAAAGTACGTCTTAAAATCTAAATTTATTATTTAGATGAGATGTGCCATTAAAGGGTTAAGTATAACGATTTAAAAACTTTCGATTCAGGACGAACTTACTGCTTGACGATGGGTGAAAGAGAAATAGAAGAGCTTTCGAAATGTGGGGAACCGTCAGTAAAGCGAAGCAGGTCAACAAGATGTTTGCCCTCAATGTTACATTGCAAACTATAATAGTGTGAAACGAAATATTGAAAAACCACAAAATGAGACCTGTATCTTTTTTCTACTTTCTTGTTGACTCGTTTGAGGATATAAACAAGACATGAACGAGGTCTGTAAAATAAATCCACATGATTGCAGTGTGTGGCCTGACGCCATGTTTTTGTTCGATTTGCCATATAAACATCCAGCAAAAACACGGCTATAAAGAAGCGAACCGATGCCACGATATTTTAGTGGGACAAAGGTCGTAACCTAGCAGCGTCACCGGTAGTTCGACACGCCATAAAACTTGGACGCTTTCAACGTTCGAAATTTCCACAAAATATTTCTCCATTTATTTGTAAAGTAATAGTGACATTTTCATCCCATTTGGAAGCTGTGATTACCGCAGTTTGTTTGCGCCGTCCATCTTTCCCCCCTGTGGGAGCATCAATCATATGTACCGCCATCTCAGTACCCAGATACCAACTACAAATACTTCTGGTCCCGAACTGGAGCGCGCTGGTTTAGTCTCGCGTCATTTGCACTTAACATAAAAGTGCGTTTCTTCATATGTCTGCATTGAATTTTATTGTGTTGTGTCTCCTGTTCCAAGCGTCCACCACAGAGGGCCTCGGTTCGAGGCAAGGTATTAGCCTTATGCCTCAGTATGGCCTACTTAAATACAATAAAATCTGCCTATAACGCTATATAAATGTACCTGAATATTTTCAGCTCTATACAGGTTTTTCAAGATAAAAATTATTTCTCTGTACATGATCCAAATTGAAAGCCAAAAATTCATGTTGCTTATATAGCCTACGTTACACTGCTGCATTGTTTTCAATTGTCTTTTCTTTTTCCTTGCCTTTTCCTCCCACCCTTTCCGCCTGACTCTCTTTTACGTTTCCAGTAATCCATTAAAGAGCTTTCTTCACGGGCCGATACACGCGAGTACTTACCGATTCTGCTGTGTATCCAGTTTATGAAGGCGGGACTTAGATGTATACAAATACGTAACAAACGAGCAGCGGGGTTTTCGTTCTAATTTCACAGTTAGGAAACTAACAGCGAGGCTGATGGCAGGCTCTTAAACTAATTACTTTCCAATTAAAAGCAACCGTGTCTGTACTCCAAACTTCTTGAGAAGCTTAAGCAACCAAACAGCTGTCGTTTAAACCTTCTGAACTGCCCTTGTGAAACAAATATCACAGAAACATATTACTTAGTTTATTGCGTTTTGTGTGACGACTGTAATTTGCCTTTCATGGCTTTTAGATGAAGATAATAGAAATATTTAAAGAATGTGGCATTTTCTATAGCTCGGACTCTACACATAAATGCTGAAGGGACCAGTCATATTTTAAGATATCAAGTTGCCTGAAGGGATTTGGAAAATGCCCTCAGATTCGAACACGGGGTCTGGGCAGGTATAGGCCTATATGCGAGAGGGTATAGACACACTGTTACATTAAGGACTTGATGATGGGGACAAAGATGGTCCCTGAAACGTCGGTGATTTTAACCAGCCCACACAGCTGATAGCCCGAGAAGATTTTGTTAACAGCAAACTGCTCACAAACCAAGGAGTGTTTCTCAACAGCATTGATTTTTAAATTTGTTAAATGTAATGTGATTTTTGTTAATACTAAAACTATTTATGCCAAGAGATATTAAGGAGCAATTTTCATAGAACACATTTTGCACTTACTTTTGACCTTAATTTCATACTTCTAAATTAATAAATCCTTTTGTTCCTTTGTAAGAAGCTCGACTTACACTCAGTGGCTTTTGGCCGTCCATTCAATGAAGCTTCCAGGAATGGCGAGTCACTCTGAACGTTTTGTTTAGAACATTTATGTAGCCCGCCCACCATTCTATCTGATGGAATAAGGGAATATTTCGACGACAAAAAAGCAGCCGGAGCGAGTGGCTGCCTACTCACCTCTTTTCGCAGTATCCCACTCCCCCCCCCCCCCCCACACACACACACGGGTTCTCTAGCGACGGGTTAAGCACAGGGGCAGATTTAATTTCACCTTTGTTATTCGCTTCGTTTGGTTTACTTTTTGCTCTTTGTAAATGGGATTTCGTTCTGTTTGCTTGTTTTCATAAAGGTAAAATATTGCTTATACAACTCTTAAAAAGTACTATCTGACATGCAGTTTGTGTAGGCGATGTTTTAATTTTAGTCGCTGGTATTGCTACTCAAATTATAACTTGTTGGTACTACCGTTTACAGCAAGTGTCGAGGAAACAAATGTCTGTGGAAAGACCAAAATACATTACACTGGCACCCACTGGACAGGAGGCTGGATGGGCCCCAGGGCCGGTGTGGTCACAGAGGTCAGAAAACAATTTTTCCATGCCTCCATCATCAGGACCATCATCGCCCTGATGATGGAGGCAAGAAGTAGTTCTGAAACGTCGGTAAACTTAAACAAGACTTCAAGACGCAACAATCCAGAAGACAGCCGTGAGAACCTGAAAGCTCACTTAAACTTTTGTTTCCCCACGAAACAAGAATTGTGACTTAGTATTCGTCTTTAGGTACTTTGAGAACGTTGTGCTAGAGTTTACCACGTCTGCCTTCAAGAAGAACAGTCATCTTCAACGATTGCAATAGGTTTTCTGCGTGAGACAGAAAAACACATGGACCGCCGATCTACTGAGATACAGTGGGTACTGATTTCGAGAGAAATGTTACAGAAAAGTGTTATTTGTAATTTACTACTCACCCGCGGGGTTACGATGAGATGTTCGTACCACTGTCCAGCGGATACTGAGAGATAGATGAAGCTATCCGTTGTAGAGTTATCTGTCTGATAAATTCGTCATTACTCATATCTACTGATAACCGCGAGGCAGCTCACTGATATGACAACTTGATGATGACAGGCTCTGATTTGCCAATGCCGCGTTAAACACTTCACCATCAAAACAAATGAATTTTTTAGTTGTTTAAGGAAATGATCTCTGTTTGCACCGAGAATCACAGATGATCCGAGAATACAAATTGCACAGTTGCTGAGTGTTAAAACAGGTGGGACATACAGTTCCCACTTGGTTTCAAACAGGTAATAATGACACTTCGAAAGTAGTTTCATTATCGAATAAGAAAAGTTATAAAGTCTAGGTCATAGTATGTTTAAAAGCACAGAAATAGCCTACTAGCCATATTTGCAACAATAATTTAAATTTTAATATATAAATATCAACATATTTAGAGTTTTAATATATATATATATAGTTATGTATTTATTATATGTTAAGTTACAAAGAGGACCACTTCCCAATATGTATGTTAGGCTCATATAAACTCTTATCGCCTTTCATACCTTGCAGTTCCCTATACATATGTTACAAACCAACAACTTCTTTCACGTATACTACTAATATGTATTACACCAAACGCGTTTCGACCCTCAGGAGGTGTTCTGCAGTGATTAATAGTGCTTATGTAAGTGTTTCAATATAGCTCATACGTGGCTGTGTCATATATCATATAAGATTAACTACCATGATGAAATTTTATTTCAGTAATCAAAGAAATATAACAATCTTGTGCGCGTGGCTGTAATCCCATCCTGTCAGAATAATTCTAATTCTGTCGACGTGTTTAATGAAAAGTACATGCTCACACGATATCCAGTCGATTCGTTCACACATACCGGTTTATAGTATCTATAGCCGTGCGTGGTTAAACAGTTATAGGCCTGCAGGAGACTAAGAGAATAGTTGGAGCGTTTTAAATTGGCGGATCCCTGAACTAACTTGTGATTCTCTAAGGCATTTTTGTGTGGTCATACCTCTGAAATAAATGTATTTTTAACACAAAACATTCCATGCAAAACTTTACTTTCGTGAAATTTATTACACCGTCATCTTTTTCATGTACAGCCATAAAGATTTGTGAAATATAGCCCGTGGTATCTGTAGGATACAGCGCAGTGGCCACATTTTTATTTCTGGCTAAAATTACCTAAAGGAAAATAGCATTTTACACATCATTTTATATACTGTATAGGCTATGAAGAAATGTTGTCTCTCTTTGTGTAATAAACCCCAAGATTTGTCCTTTCAAGCCCGGTGTACCGAGTGGCGCAAAAGTGACTTTTATTAAAAACAACTGTAAGAATGAACAGCTCAACGGATATAATAAAATTAAACTCATTAAAGTAGTTGAGAACATAACGAAGTTTGTTTAGAAACAGATGTAGTAGTTCTGTTGATTGTTACACAGAAAAATACTTTTATCTTGAATCTACTAAATAGGCATTTTTACTTTCAAATTGCCGCTCTTTGAAAGTGTCGGATGCCGCTACAATCAACGAGACAGAAGGGTGTCACTAAGAGACGCGCTATTACTTGTTCGGTTTCTGTTAGTCATTTTAAAAAGTTTTATTTCTGTGGTTAATTCTTGTTTCTTTGAGGAATGGACTCATTTCCTGCATATTATTGAGCCTCAAAGGAATAATTATGATTAAATGCAATTCTACAGAGTGTCCTACATAACTCGGAACCCAAATTTCAGCAAGCAACGGCTATGTTCTCCGTTGTGACTAATTCATTTCCCGTTATTTTTCTCGCTACTGCTGCGGCATTCTGTCGTGGCGGGTTTCAACTTAAGTGGGACAGCCTGTATCAGCACTGATTTTGTTAATCCTTTCTGTAATAATAAACGGGTTTGGTTATGCTTTCTTTCTGAAAAGACATCATGTTATTTGGTGTATGCCTTTAAATTGCGTTATTTAATCGTGTTTTGTAGTGTTGTTACTGCTGTGTCTGATGAACGCAAAGATTACTGATGATGCTTCAGTTTATGCAACTGTCGGTTGTGTTATGTACAAATAAGATCTGAAGATGGCATAGAATAGATGCCAAAACATTCAGTCTTCGACACTGATGTTTTTATTTTGTAGTATAACAAGCGTTTGACTGTAAATACAAATAATATTAATTCTGTCATTTTTCTAGCGGCATACATAATATAGCTACTTCTTCCTGAGCGTTAATGAGTGTAATTATTAACGGTGTAAATATAATCTGATTAGGTACAGCGGAGGAAGAGATCTTAATCTTTTACGTCTGCGGATTTAATTATGAGCTGCATCATGAATCTGTCGTTAGGATTGACGGTAAATAAAAACCCATGTATAAGAATGTTTATGAAACTTTGTATGTGTAAGTGGTAACATTCCTATCATGTAAAGTTTAATGATGACTACGATAAGGTTCCTGCAGATCTTCCTTTTATACTGTAACAAGCCGTCGCCGGAGCCCAAGTAAGTTCTGTTCCTTTTCTTTCGTGTTATGTGAAGTATTCATGATCATTTATAATTGCTTATCGTATCGTCGGTAAGCGCAATCTCAGAAGTTTGTTATGCAGCCAACGTTTGCATTTTGACAAATAAAAAATGTGTTAAAAATATGCTGTCTGCTTGTCGTAGGGACATTTTATGCTGAAAGCAGCAAATTTTGGTTTCCTCCACTTGTAAATAAAAGACTGTAGAAAGCCCAATTTCACAAATTATATGGGGACCCGCGTATGTACCCAAAGAAATTATTCAGATACCTTCTGTTTTTGTCAAGTTGGCTCGAGTTCGGCAGTAGAGCTTCACAGACTTCTATTTACAGTTGCTCTTTAGTTTTTTTAACTGTACTCCGACATTGCCGAACTGTAAAGTGCCTGGCTTTTCTCCTATTCATTTACACCAAGGTCGGGCAAACAATGGTGGTCGTGCGGCTGTTTCACCGCTCGTGCGCACAGGGTCTAAGTAACCAATTACTTATTAAATGACCTAAGTAATAATTTAATCGTAATGAACCCTTTGAAGTCGAAGCTCATTTAAATATTTCTGAGTCTAGTCCGTACCTCAAAGAGAGCACCACACTTCACTGTTGCAAAGATCAACTCCTTAATGCTTTTTAAAGGAAATCGTCGTTGTTTAGTTTGAGATTCCTTTGAAGCACCCACTTACAAAATGCAATTACTGATATTCAAAGCACGTAGTCCAAAAATTTATACCATTGGGATTTGAAAGGTTAAGTATTCTTCTTAATCTTTGCGTTATTATTCCAAAGAGTTATTCAGATGCAAATGTAATAGAAACCTGAGAGTTTATCCACCAGTACATATGGACTGTACCATTTTGTAAGACTCCAGGAAACAAGGTTGAAATACGGGCAACGGATCACATTGATTCTGTGCGAGACAGTAATGTTTTATGCAACCCTTCATCCCCTGTTTTGTACACGATCAACCCTTGATGTCAGGACTTGATCACCGCCCATCTGATGTTCCGTTTGTGTTCCTCACGTCATTATGCCGGCTTTCTACGGTCAACAAAATACAAGGACCATTAGGGTTATTGTTTCTGTTCTTCAGCTGTAGGGGTCATCTTCGAAATCACATATAATATGACGCCTATTATTAATATTTATTATTTACATTATTAATATCAAGACCGATAGCTGTGGCAAGTTTCCATCACTTCAGGGTGCCTCCGATAGGAATCTTAACCTTAGTTTCCGGTTATTTCGAGATTTCGTGTGAGTTTCCTCGGCATATCCTAAGTAAATACCGTGATAGTAACTCAAAACGTAATTTCTACAACCGACTCCTTTTGCATCCACCTACACCTACACCAACGGATCACATTGATTCTGTGCGAGACAGTAATGTTTTATGCAACCCTTCATCCCCTGTTTTGTACACGATCAACCCTTGATGTCAGGACTTGATCACCGCCCATCTGATGTTCCGTTTGTGTTCCTCACGTCATTATGCCGGCTTTCTACGGTCAACAAAATACAAGGACCATTAGGGTTATTGTTTCTGTTCTTCAGCTGCAGGGGTCATCTTCGAAATCACATATAATATGACGCCTATTATTAATATTTATTATTTACATTATTAATATCAAGACCGATAGCTGTGGCAAGTTTCCATCACTTCAGGGTGCCTCCGATAGGAATCTTAACCTTAGTTTCCGGTTATTTCGAGATTTCGTGTGAGTTTCCTCGGCATATCCTAAGTAAATACCGTGATAGTAACTCAAAACGTAATTTCTACAACCGACTCCTTTTGCATCCACCTACACCGATCATTAATAGTCATCCAGCTATTTCTCGTTCGACTAAGTAAGTAATTACTTGTGTTGATTCAATAACGTTAAATAAACTACAGCGAGGTCTACAAATTCTGTCCAAACATTTCCGATACAATAGACTCTAGATGTCGATGGGAGAATGTAAAGTGGACTTTTGGAAACGACGTTATGAGAATGTTAATTCAATTTAAGTGGCCCTGAATATGATACACTGGCAGAATTTTGGTGTTTCATAGCAAGACTGATATTAAGCGAGATCTTAAGTTTACACAGACGCGAGTATGTGGATGGCTGACTTCGGGGTTATTGCACCATATAGCTGTCTGATTGCAAAGGGCAGACACTGCACCAGGGAATTTTTATTTAGCTCTTCAATTAAAATTAAACACATCAACAAATATGTTTAAACTTTTGGTGTATTCCTGACTGGCCAATCCGATCCAGTTTAAAATTTAGATCTAGAAGTATTACTAATTACTAAAAGAAAAAGGCAAAACTTACATTTAACGTCCTCATTATGTTTCGGAGACCTTGAAGATTCAATCTGTTCACCAGTTGAGCAATGTCACACACTTCGTAAACGTGACTAAATCTCTGAACTCTTCGCCACTGTTTTAGTAATATTATACGCGCAGTTTAAAGAAGGGCACATAGAGGAACAATCTTTCAATATGTCGTATTTTTTATTAATCGAATCAAAAAATATATCCAGGTAACTTGTGCTTTATTTCGATAGCCTGAGAGCACCAGGTTGTAGTCAGTAAATAAGTCACTTTAAATATTGTGAAACGGCGACAATGAACATTATTTTACAAAGTGAAAGCAATATAATTCAAATTTTGCACGTTCGATAGGAAAATGTATATTCTGTAACTCTGTTATCACGTGGTTGAATAAAAAATGCAGGGCTGCCACGATATGACATAACAAGTAAAGATAATAATAGGCCTACCATTACTTGCCATGTAACCTATTATCCAATTGTGGCTTATGTTGAAAAATATGGGCAATGCGAGCCGACTTTTTAGATTCCACTGCACAGTACTCACAGATGCGTATTATAATATTCTTCGATACCAGATATTCCTGGCCTATTGGAAAATCCACTGATCTGATTGAACGCCATTCACTGAAATATTGTCACATTTGGGTTGACGCTGGAATAACCACGAGCGTAGTATGCATTGGACACTAGGCAGGTAGTCGAGGAATCAGTGAACCATGCAGACAGACCTCCGTCAATTAGCTTGGACACGGGATGCAAGCAACGGGTCACTGGATCATCGTTGTCATTAGTAGTCAAACGAAATGCGACTGTGTTTGTTAAAGTCGTTGGTTTGAATCTCCCTCACAGTGTATTTTCCCCATGCAGTTTCATCATTACTACTTCATATCCGTGGTTCACTGATGGATGTCCATACTCACTGACTGGTGAACTGAGAGTTCAGTTCCGAAGGCCATTTGGTCGAATCTCCGAGACTCGGTTCCAGGAGCCGATGGTTCAGCGCGGGATGAAGCGAAGTTTACTACTGAGGCTCTGGTGAACATTCCAGTAACTGGGGACGACGGAAGTTGATACAGTTAGGTGCTCTCACAGTTTCCGGTACTGCCACTCGTTCGTGAAAACCAGACATTTCTTTCATTATAGTTCACCGGAAGTTTTATAGGGGGCTTATGGCAGTAAAGTACACACTGATTCGTAAATACTTTATTTTTTATGTAAAATGATAGGTTATTCAACACAATTCAGTTCGCATGTGTAGCGTACCATCATACTATTCTGGTGCGAGCCTAAGCAATGCCTCTTTTGTTTTCAGTCACATGGATTTCCCTGCAAGTTTCTTGGATTATCAATTCACTAATTCAGAAATTATTAGACATAAGCCAGTTTTTCGTTCAGGAAGTAAGCGCTCTGCCAATGTTTGCGCCTTGAGAAACAGGGATATCCCAAGGGTCAATTATGAAGAAAGAACTGCAGTTCCAGGTTTATTACGGAGCGACATTGAGCCCACAAAATTTTATTTTTAGCTTATTTGACGTTTTCTTATCTAGATGTTATATAGCGTCGAACAGGATTGTGATTTTTAAACAAGAGTTCTAAAGCATGGAGAAGAAAGAGACCATAAGCCATTTTAATTAAGCTTAATTTTAATATTACTTTCCTGTTTTTGCACCAGGTTCTCGCATGAGGTCTGTTCTATTCTTTTTTGGCTATAAATTTTTGTGCATTTCACCAGTCATAATACGATACCACAGTTAATTTTCTGTTAGCTTCCGACGAGAGTTTATAAAATGTTTCAGATTTTAGAAGAAATTTCTCCTCATTAAAAGAAAGTTTGTGGATCTTGGTTGAGAGGACCTGCACCAAAGAAATCAAATTTACAACACCTGTCTGATCACCGTGAAACTACTTTAAAACATTCAAATTAAATACATTTTGTTCTGGCTGAGTACAGGAGACAGGCCAGCGGACGAAATGCATGCAAGAAAACAATAGTGCGAAAATCAGCTGTTTGCACACGCCTCTTCACTGTACCCTTCCCACACGGAGCTTTGAACTGTTGTCGCCTTGGGAATGAGTCACATGGCTTTGTTCTATTGTTTATTGCATTTCTGAAATGACTGAGTGGAACAATGCTCCAACACATGATTTTAAGACGCTGGAAGAACGACACTCATCACGACTGCCCGCTGGTATCATGATACTGCTCTGGGGTTGTTTCCCCCGGGGCAAGGTGCCTGGAGCGTGGCTAGTTCCGAGATAATAATGCCTGGAATGTTTGTTCCATTTCCTTACAAGTTTTCATGGCGATGATGATGAAGGCAGCTAGTAACACTGAAACGTCATTGAATTTCTACCAGACTACACGGTGATGCAACCCGGAAGACAACCTTCTTCTTCTTCTTCTTCTTCTTCTTTTTGTTGCCGCTTAACGATACGGTAACAAGCAAGCATTTGTCTGACTCTCAATTGGTCACCATGCTTAAAAAGGTTTCTTCTAAAAATGAATACGTACATCCTCAACAGAAGGAGTACCAACAAAAGAATTATATAAATCCAACAAAAGCGTCGAGTTGAAGATTTATTGAAACAAGAAAATCAAGAAACTATACAGACTATTTGTTTTGTAACAAAATCGAGCATTACCAAAACTGTCTGTTGGTGATATATTATTCCACCCTAATATGGGTTTTCGACCTAAAATATTATGAAGCACACCCCCAGATGGCAAATGGGCGGAGGAAGATAAAGAATGTTTCATTACGTTTGGTTTGGGAACTGGAAGAGGGAGTAATGAGATTGCTTTAGCTCGGAAGGAAGTGGATCTGGAATGTCAGAATCCGGAGAAGATAATTTATATGACACGGCAAGTATTCAGGGAATCGTGCGGCTCCCAAAATAAATGTCGCATGACGCTGACCTTATTATTAAGATAGGTCTGTTTCCTGCTAGAAGCAAGACGTTCGCGGAGTTTGATGACTACCACCTGTAGAAACACAAAATCGTGGGAAATTCTGAATAATGGGGAAAATGGGGGTGGGGGATAAACTAAAAACACAAGCATTCGATTTTGAACAATTAGAAAGTTAATGCTATTTCAAGAAGTGAGAGATATAAAAATTGACAGTTTTACTGAAATTCAGAAATGGTTCTATCAATTAAAGTAATTTTTATTGCATACATACCCTATATTTAAATTGTGGTTTCAGAAGCCTAGAGTAACACATTAACTTCTGCCTTAATGGTTAGCCGTCAGACAGGACATTTGCGCAGTTAGTTATCTTCCAAGAAGTCGATTGGCTGGCCTGGCAATGTTAATCATAAACAACATAAGGGTATAACTGTCTCACTAACTTGCTAATGTGAAAATCCATAAAATTCTCAGTATTCTCAGTTTTATCTCTCAGCTTATTCTCTCCAAAAATTCCGACATTTCCCCAGAGGAAACCTGTTTTTTTCGCGCTACCTAACATCTTACGTGTGGGATGACCAATTATTCCGACTGACACCTCTCATACGGTCACCGATTGCTTCAGTATTTTTCAAACCGATAACAGGTTAGATAAAAATCCGTTGTTAGAGAAACATTACTCTAAAGCCATCACTAATCAATCGACTGTGCTCTTTTGTTAAAAAAAGTGGCGCATCTGTGATGGATGCAGAGGAAACAGCAGTCAAATTGTTAGAATGAACTGTCTCAACCCTACTAAACAGTCCATGTGAGCATGCCAAAATTTGTTTGAATAGTAGTAATAGTGTTAATTAGGCGTAGATGGAAGGACAATAATATTAAAATAAATTTTAAAGAAATCGTGTGTGATAATATGAACTGGATTCATTTAGCTCAAGATTCGATCCAGTGGCGGGCTATTATAAACACGGTAATGGACGTTGGGGTAGGAAAAAAGAAAGGACTTCTTTGATTAGCTGATCGACTATCAGCTTCTCAAGAATGGCGTTGCTCCATGGAGTTGGCACTAGTGTTTACATTTCTATTCATTTTTTATATGAATAGAGCTTCATACGTTGTTTAAGGATCATTATGCCGGTAATTTTATTTAGAAATTTACTTTAATTTGCGTTAGTAAATGGCTGTTAACTGTCAAATACCGCATGATATGTCTAATTACCTAACCAAAGAGAAGATTAATTTATATAACTGCCAAGGGAGACAGTTAACATATCTTCCTGCAATTAACGTTTTAATCGGCCCGTGAAGTAAGTGTATATTGTGGTGTGTTCTGCCAGGAATTCTCAGGGAATGTGGGCGATGTAGCTTTGGTACGAGTCGATCCCATTGCCCCCCAAACAAGGTAGGAGAACGAGGCAAGTAGTCGGCGAAATCAAATTGAGAGCTGGACCGCAAAATCTTCTTCGTCTCACCCCCACATCTTTGTTTCCACAAGTGTAGGACTGCAGTGACTAAGACCACTGTTACTCAGAGCGCCTTTTTTAAACAGGTCGTGAGAGAAACGTCTTGTACAGTGTTATGAACGAGTTTTATCGCAGAGGTGGCCCCTAATTGTCGAACCGGAAGTAGACTTACGTCTCTCACAGGAACTAACGAACCAGAAACGTCACTTCATTGATTTCTTTCGCTTTCTGCGAAAATTTTCTCGCTTCTTTTATCTCAGTGTTCCATGTATAAAGATGGTATACTTTGTCGAATCTGTTCCAAGTGAGCGGCACCTGCTGTGTTTCCCCTCTCTCTTCACGTCCGATTTCTCGATTTATAACTGATTTACCAACAAGCTCTACTGGACTGGAAGTTTGCCTGTCGATTCTATATCAGTAACAAAGGTTATTTGAGACTCAGTGAATATAGAATGAGCCGAAGAAGGGATTGTAGTTAAACATAACATTTGATTTGCACTCCATATACATAACAAGACTATCCTCAAACGAAATAAGCGTGAATAAGGAAGGACTGGATTATTTGTTTAAAGACGCAGTAGGTCTATATAGGTGTATAACGTCGGATTGTAGAATCATTTTAAATGGTGAACGGGAAATGATACGGAAGGAAGCGTTCCTGGCATATGTTAAGGTAATATTTCAGCAGACTACCTGTAAAGACTGAGTAAGACCACGAAATTTGACCCTGAGATCTACCGAATATGAAGCAAAAGTGCTGACCATGCAAAATAGAATGTATTGAGATGTAAAATTTTCAAATTATGTCAAATTCAGCGACACTTCAGAACGATTCTTGAGCTCTGCACAGTCTCCTATTCAGTGTGTATCGGGGTTCTGTCTCGGGGTTAAGGCGGCCGGCAGTGTTTATCACCGTCAGATTTCACGTTCTCCATCCTGGACTTGTAATCAGAAGTACCGGCTTGGATTTCGGTTGTCCGGAACGAGATGTTGATGACATCCCTCAGTCTCTACGCGAATTCCTGGACAGCATCTTAAAATATACCACGACCGCCTACTTCCGAATCTTTAAGCTGCGACCGTCTTCCCACTTCGTTCGAGTGCAAAGCGCCGTCAGTTAACCTTCGGCGTAGACTAACTAAATTATAGTTGAGGCGTGCAGCTAACAACTGTCAGTTACAACCAGTGCTTACACGTGATACTCATCCTCGGGTAAATCTGTTGTTCACAATGCAGTACAGTACAGGCTCAGTTGTACGTGTGAATGTGAACACGGTAAGTACTTTCGAAAATACACCCTTGGAATTTCAGCGTCTTCGTCAGAGCTTTGTTTCTGTCTCAGTTTCCAAGAATATTGCTTTCAGTAGTGGGATTAACCACACAGAGACGCAAAATTGCTACTTCCTATATATTAGCCTATATAAAAGCCATAGTAATTGTCACGCATTGTCTGTGTAAACATAAATACAGCTTCAAAACGTCCCGTCAGGCGGTCTCTTTTAATCAAAATCAAATTAAACGTGATGCCAAGGAACCATTAAATATCTTTGCGTGTCATCATTAATTTGTCATACTCTTTGTCTCTTCTCTCTAACCCGTGCGCTTGTAGGCCTACCTCTGTGCTTGTTACATCTGTTTTTGTTTTGTGGCATCTAAACATGTCGGTCAGTTTTCATTATGTTTCTTTCTTTTTTGGCGGCGATGTTGCAAATTACTATTTCACATTTATACGGTTGTTTACCGGGAGAATATAATATTTTCACCTACATTTTTATGTCACTGAGAAATGTGCCAGTACTACATATAGTTCTTTGATGAGGTGGTATTGAAAAATTTCCATCGAAAATATGTTTGTAATTGCCAACGCGCTTGCTAAATCCGAACCCGCAAATATTTTGATGAGATAGTGCGTTTCCTTTCAGGAAACAACTACACGGACTTGCGCATGTCTGTCCCTATCCGGAGTTCAATCCCTAGACCCCTCAGATCCACGCATCAATCACTCGGCACCGAGCTTCATAATTTATCATACCTTCATCGATCACAGATGTCAGTACCATCGTTATACAGAAACTGAGCTGTTTGTTCCGCGGGGAACGCTGGGTACTCCATCTTACTTCGTAGAACAGTGCAGTGAATCGAAAGGGCGCCCCAGGTCTCCGCAACTAACGACTCTTGCTTCTCTATAGAAGGTTTCAGGGCTTAAACGAATATAATATAGTCGCTTGTTTAATAATACACAGACCCACTCACTCACTCACTCGTCGCTTAATAAACGAATACCATATATTCTGAAGATTTCTGTCTTCTGGGTTGTTGCGCTGTTGGTGAACATCGACCAGACTACACAGCGCAACAACCCAGAAGACAGAAATCTCCATACTCACCGCTGTGAAAACCTCAAATCTCATTAACCTGTATTCCTTAAACAAAAAACAAAAAATAAAGAAATCCTACCTATTCTGATGATTAGTACTCAGACCGCTAAACTATGAACTAACAGGTGCACCATGGGTTGATCTCTTATTTCAATCTTTGAAGTGAGGAATCCTAGGCTGTTGTAGCCATGGAGGGAGATTAAAAAACTTACTTCTGAAAATCCTGATTTCGAGAAGCCAACGAGAAGTAGACTGGAAGGGGATGCCTGAGTGTAAATTAAAGAAATATGGTGTCATTTTATAACTATATCGAACTAATTCAGGATATTGTCAAATTAAGGACTCTTTTGATGACGATAATGAATTTTTAGATTGGAATTTCTTGCATCGTTAAAAGTTATATGTCTTAATATTAACCGAATATTTAGCTTTTACTGCATTACAGACTCTGTCTGAGCACCAATTTGATGCGAAAACTGCTTGATGCATAATTATTGACTACTCTGGAATAACGAAGTGGAACTACACAAGCCTGTTAGATAGAACTTGAAGAAAAACACATAGGTACGAAATGCGATATAATGACCTGGTTCTGTTGAATCTGAAAGAATAGACATGTGTCAGAGAAACTGTCTATAACATCACGCTGCGATGGCGTCACCCAGTCACGTGCTGCTACTTGTGCAGGTCTTCATCAGAAGTCGATAACTACCCCGGCTTTGCCGCCTCCTGTGACCATCAGTGACACAACGAAACTTTTTTCTACGCTGAGCTGTGAATAACAGCATGCCTTTATTCGCGAAGTGCCAAGTTTACTGCATTAATGTCCATATATACCCCAGTTAACGCTGGGGGACTTTCCATTAGGGAGATGTGAAATGCGTAAAAAGAAAGTTTGGTTTGAAAGTCTGAAACGAAGGGATCGCTCTGAAGACCTAGGCACAGATGGGAGGATATTGTTGAAATTGATTTTAATGATACAGGTTAGGATCGCTTGTAATTGAATAATATTTCTTAGGATAGTGACCGGTGGCAGGCTCTCGTTAAGATAGTAATGAGCCTTCCGTTCCTATGAGGGTAGGCCTCTTTCTTGATTATCTGAGCGACTGTCAGATTTATAAGGACTCAGCTCTATGGAGTTAGTCGGTCAGTCAGTGGCGACCTTTATCAAAGATTTTCCGCCATCTTGTTTGATGTAAACAGTCTTGAAAAGTGCACTGGGTGAAGCCGTAATAATAGGAAACTACAAGAAATTCTGTTGTTTCAAGATCAAAATCTCTCTGAAGGGATATATGTTGGTAGCACTGCTCAAACGGATTATTCTTGTACTGCAGACTAAGTATTTCTGGATGAAGTTGACTCTTTGGGATACCATCTAGGGAGAACAATGTTTACATTCTCGTAATTTCTATATCTGTCAATTAAGAAAGTCTTGTCGTTTTGCGATAGGCTTTTATATCGTGATAAAAGCTTAAACGGCTAATTGTTTCTAACCCGTTTACACAGTGCAAGTTCCTGCAAACATGACAAGTACAGTGCACGATTATATCTTTGTGGTGATCACGCCCTTAGTGGGAGCAGGCTAATTGTGAAAATGAAGACATCACATCGGGGCGAAGCCTTCGGATCGCATTCCTACAGATCAGTCTGACGTGACAACCAACGCTTTCTTAGGGCTCGTGATACAGGCCGATCATTTAAATAATCGACAGTAATTATATGAAATTCGCATGTATTTCCAAAATAATGCAAGCAGCTCAAATTTGGGCTGTGGCAACTGCAGAGAATGTGTATGAGGAAATTTAAAAGGAAAATTTGTGCCAGTTCAAGAAGAATGAATAACACTAAATTTCGGGCCATGCGTCGCGTGAAGTTAGTTACAATAAGAAAATATTCCCAAAAATTACCCGTTTCGATTCTCATGGCTTAAAAAGCCACTGAAGCTAAGCATTTGCAGCGGCGAAAGCAGCAGCAGAAGGCAATATTTATAGCAGTGGAAGTGGTAATGGTAGTTATAACAATTATAAAGAATGTACATTTCCTAAATTTTAAACTTCTAATGAAATACAGTACAAAACACGGTCTGCGTAACCTGTTACATTAGCTCACTACGCACGAACACGTCGTATCGTTGCTCTTTTGTTACTGCTAGAAACAAAAGCAAGAGCTATAAGGCACGTGGGGGGAACAATAACAACAACGAAATGAATAATAGTAGGCCTGCCTAACCCTACAAGCGCCTGTAAGAAATTGAGATGCGTCTTTAGCGTAAAGTTAACCTGGTTCCGAGAAAATCAATATAATACCTCTACTAAACGTTCACTTAATAATGTCGCAGAAACATAAATGGGAAACATCAATCTAACGGAAAATACTCTGCTTTTATATTTGTTTTCTGTTCCTGAAATTTTACTCAGGTGGAACATTTCTGTCACAAATTGGTCAGAAAGAATTTAATCCGATCGTCGAAAGAATACTGTCCTGTTCCAAATGTCTTCTTCTGATTCAGTGAAAGGACTCTTTGGATGGGAGATCGGCACATTGTGAGGCATCTACCCACACACAATATCTTGTCTTTCATGTATTTTTTGTCGCAATCCATGAATGTGACGATAGAAGCGAAAGTAGGCAGTGCGATTCTCCGCGTCATGTCCCACTGAAGACCAGTGCTGTCGAGTTGTGTACATGTTACGTTTTCAACCAGAAGCAATATCATCATGACTGCTCGTACGTAACCTAGCAACACGTTCCTTGTTGTGTGGCCGTCTGCCCACTCACGTCAGCTCGCGGTGGAATTGCAAACATGTCACAATTCCATGGAACAGTGGCTTAAGGCACACTCTTCTTTTGTTCCAGACCTTGCCAGCACGCCATGAGGCCGGACCGCGTTTTATAGTACGTACCGGTGTGTAGAATGTGACAAATGCCTTTAATTTATACACTTGTGAATTTAATGAATGGTAGTCAACAAAACCTTAAAAACTATGAATTATTATCAAGCATTTTGAACCGCCAATAATTCGCCTTAAGAATTTAGACCAGTGGTTAGCACTTTCTTCGTATGCGTAAGGTTCCGAGTTTAAATCTCGGCTTTGACTGAGAATTTTCATGGCTTTCCTCAGTCCCTCTCGGCAAAGTCGGGATATTATTTCATATTAGCTTACGTCGCTTTCTTTAATATCCTATCTAGTTCATGTTTAATTATCATCCTGCCATTCAACGCTGTATAGTGTGAACTACTGACAGCGCCATCAGAAATAAATGTGTTTGTGCTATTGATTCAGACATTTCTCTCTTCATCAGAAATCTTTGTCTTTAAAAATATTACTGTAACTGCACAAATACGAGGCACGCAGTCAGATAATACACGCTCAAATAGAAAACATGATTTTCCCTGAAGATTTCTGTCTTCTGGGTTGTTGCGCTGTGTAGTCTGGTCGATGTTAACCAACGTTTCAGAGGTCATACTGCGATGAATTTATCGCCTTGATGACGGAGACAGTATGACCTCTGAAACGTTGGTTGACATCTACCAGACTACACAGCGCAACAACCCAGAAGACAGAAATCTTCATACTCAGCGCCCTGATGATGGAGGCAGTATGACCTCTGAAACGTTGGTGAACATCGACCAGACTACAAAGCGCAACAACCCAGAAGACAGAAATCTTCATACTCATCGCCCTGATGATGGAGGCAGTATGACCTCTGAAACGTTGGTGAACATCGACCAGACTACAAAGCGCAACAACCCAGAAGACAGAAATCTTCATACTCATCGCCCTGATGATGGTGGCAGTATGACCTCTGAAACGTTGGTAAACATCGACCAGACTACACAGCGCAAGAACCCAGAAGACAGAAATCTTCATACTCATCGCCCTGATGACGGAGGCAGTATGACCTCAGAAACGTTGGTTGACATCGACCAGACTACACAGCGCAAGAACCCAGAAGACAGAAATCTTCATACTCATCGCCCTGATGATGGAGACAGTATGACCTCTGAAACGTTGGTGAACATCGGCCAGACTACACAGCGCAGCAACCCAGAAGACAGAAATCTTCATACTCACCGCTGTGAAAACCTCAAATCATACATGACTTTCCCTGTGTACTCTGTCAGAATATACGAACCAACAAATGTTAATGTTTTGTGCGACAATTACTTAATGCACGATAGTGACATTAATTTCAACCCCTAACGGTTTTACCGTTGTAGTTGACAGTAAACCGTACGCGTCAAATTATGACTAATGCGGACGTGCTGTTTACCTGGTTCGTCCCGCTTCAATTCGACGTTCATCCCGTGTTAGCACTAAGTAATTTATGTGGCACAGACAGGCGTGATGACTGCAGTGGCTGACCTGGCTGATGTTGCTGAACGACATGAACACCCCGCTGCATACCAACGCAGTCTGCCGCCATTGTATTGCACGTGGTCACTGTGTGGCTTTGAGTGAAAGAATTACAAGCACAAAGCTTACCAATCAATAAAAGAAAGTTCGAAAATGTAAAAAACAACGACACTTCTGGCGCGTTGCCTCTATTTTTTTTCAGTTCGTGAGTGCTAACTTGTGATATTTTCTTATAAAAATACTTCACGTTGTGAGATAGATTATAAGCCTACAGCGTTATAGGAAACTTATATAGGTAAATGATAATGTATAAATTTTTAACAACCTGTCCCTACCGCAAAGAGAACACAGAACTTCTTCATTACGAAGATCAATTTAAGGAAATAGTCGCTATTTAGTTTGAGAATCACAAGAAAAGTAAGGTTTCTTGACAAAATTTAGAATCACTGATTGCTAAAGTAGACGGTACATATAATTACCACTGGGTTTTTAAATGGCTACTCTAAAGTATTCGCCACGTACGCGTTGGAATTCTCTCACTGGTGGCGGCCAAGGTCTGCAGAGTTTACATTTCGTATTCAGCTCAGGTATAGAATATGACCTCACAATACGAAATTGCGTGTTAATTTACGTCGTGCATTACGGAGCAAATTGTGCGTTGATATGGAATGTTATGAAAGGAAGTATTGGCAGCCTATATGTCATTTACCAGAAATGTATTACACTATTGATATAAATATAAATTTGGCAAACCTATGAAGGGACTAACAGCCTATTGTTCAGTTCTGCCACTGTTAGTTGTTACTTTTGATATCAGCATGCGGACTAACCGTAGGTCACTGCAAAGTTCTACTTTAATTTGAAAGTATTCCTCTTCCATAAATTGGTCAGTGATTTTTTTTTGATATATTTTATATTAAGAACAAATGACAATGTTCTGTTGCACCTTTTAATCAAATTCTAAGGCCCAAATTCCTAAAAATTCCCCTACCATGTAATTCCTTTTCTTACATAGTCATTTCAGCGTACTGTTTCTGTGTCACAGTTGTTTGATCTCTCTGTAAGAAAGTTTTTGTAGTCTTTTCATTTACCTCCTGCCTTTCAATATCACTGCATTTAGCCCCATAACATACCAGAATATATGAATAGTGAACAGTTTTGAAATCAAAGTAAGATAAGCAAATATCGAAACATTTCGAGATAATTGAACCAGTCGTCCTCTGTAGGTCTACGTAGGCAGTACTGACATTGTGAAACAGGTTAAATAAACGAAAGAACAACCCCGGGATTGACCGAAGTCCTCTGTTTTAATAATCATTTGGGACACATGGCCCTTCATAGTAATAATTTATAGCAAACAGTATGATAAATCTATTATAAAATGATTAAGTTAAAAAGGTGTAGGCTATAAATACAAGAAACTATACACAGTTTTTACGATACGTAGATGGACGCATAATATTAGAAAGAAAGTCGAAGTTCTTTTTTTTTTAAATTAGGCAAGGAAAAGAGGATTTCTGGATTAGAGTGATATTTCGGGACGATGTAATATCTCAATTATAAAGAAAGACGACGGATTTCGTTATTCAGAAAGTTTTCATAACTAGAGCGATCGCTTGCTTCTTATGCAGAGTAAACAACTCCCCGAGTTCTGCACAGTAGCACAGCGAAAATACGACGTTTATATTGTCAAGGGGAGATACTAATGAACAATCGTCAGAACTAGAAAACTGTTTACATGCGTCTATATTAAGTACGGTCGCCGTATTCATACGCTATGAAAGTAGACCGTAAATCACATGAGCTAAATTGCCATCTCTTGGCGCAGTTTTCCTGAAGAGCTGTTAGTTGTGCAGATTTTCGAGACTTTTTGCCTCATTATTAAAGCCAAAATTTCTTCACCGTTGCCACATAAGCCGTCTTTTGGGTCTTATATTTTGTCATTTTCATCTGGTTTACATATCCATAATGTCAATATATAAAATGTTCTCCCAAACGTCTTCTAATTTCCACTCGTGCACTACATACTTTATCTCATCGTCGTTAATGAATTCTTGTAACAGCCCGGACCGTGATTGTCATTACGTGATTTTCTCTAGTTTTATTATAATTTGTGAGATTTCAGGTTCTCACGATCGCCTGTATGAAGACGGCAGCCTTCTAAGTTGTTGCGTCTTCTGGTCTAGCAGAAGTTTACCGACGTTTCATAGGTGCTTGCAACAAGCACTTCCTCCATAATCATCATTCTGATGATGGAGGTAGGAAGCGCCTCTGAAACGTCGGTAAACTTCAACCAGGTTACACAGCGCAATAATTTATAAGACAGCAGCTTCCATTTAGTGTGTCTCGCATTCACAAGGACTGTGATCCATGGAATTAATTTTGTTTTAAGTATGTTCCAACCCCATGTTTAATTAAGCTCTGTTGTTTTACAAGTTCTTAGTACTGTGAAATGAACGTGAGATCTGGATACGTTGCTGAACGTAGCTTCCCCTCGGGATCCGACACTGCTTGCCGTATTTGCGCGTCCTGTGCAGCGAGGCAGAAGCTGCCATGGGACAAATTACAGCATCATCCACACATGAGGTGGTCGGGCATGCCACAACGCACCTGCGAGTGAGGCCAGATAGCGCGTGAAACGAACTTTTGGCGCCACAACGGCCGACCAGGGGCTGGCAGTTCGGATACCTTAACACCTTTCATAATTAACTGATCGAAAAACTTCCAGTCCAAAATTAACTTTGCATGCCTTGAAGAGTGTATGAGGCCTTTGTTTGTTTGTACCGTTCATCGTGTATATACTGATGTGGCGATTAGTAATAATAAATCGGGAGGGATCGTGGTGTAATTCAGTGAACTGTCATGGAGCTTACTTCTAGGGAACGAGGAGAAACACGACAGACTTCAGTTCAGAGAAATCGCTCCCTAGTGAGATCGTTGCTATCTCATAAGCCTGTGCTCATTTAGCCTTTGATATTTTAAGATATTTTGTGGATCGATAAAGTGTCGAGCTGATTTTCCAAATTTGGAATAAGTTTTACTTTAGATTTTCATATGTAACAGCGTAAATTACGTGTGTAACTATGCAGATTCCTGCAACAGGTAACATTCTATTTAATTTTACTTTCTTATTATCTAAATCAGACCAAAGAATAGATGCATTTGTAGTGTACATTACCAGAACACCGTAAGCTCCAGAAGTAACGATCACTTACTTACCTGAAACAAAGATAAGATAAAAATACTGATTATATTTATAATTTATTTTCGACTCTGTAAAATAAAAGCGTAATAAACCCAAATAATTGTAGTCTGTATAACAAACAGGGTGTTTAATTACTATTATCACAAGAAGTGGTGAGGAAATATTTCATATAAACCTGTTAAAACAGTTTTCCAATACAATGAATATAATTATAAAACTGAAACAAAGCGCTTAGTTGTCTGGCCGTTGAATGGCTAATGCGACAGTCCAGCCTGGGGTTCGATCCCTGCTCTGTACGGTACCTTACCCACATGAGTCAGCTTCGTGTTCAATCTTTCTAAAAGGGATGTGACAACAAATGTAAATTTAGTAGTTCATTAATGTTCGGCGCATTTTATAGGGTAGGTGTGATTCTTAAAGAGTAAGAAGTTCAAATACGTAATTATATCTCGGGCTTTGAAATCAATCAGTTCGGCTATCTTAACAGATTTTATAATTATTTCTTCAAACCGTCCAGGCAAATGTTGAGAAAATATTTAGGAATGACCTGCGATCGTTCTCATCCGCATCATTACCAATTCATAATACATAATCTTTATCGGCTACCGGCCATTCGGCTTTATATAAAATAGCCTATGCACAAGAGAAATTTCTGTTAAATAAATATGTGTATTTCTAAACGCGTTCTCAGCCGTTCCAAGACTAGGGTCACATTCGTCCTTGTTTATCGACTAGTGAGCCTTAACGATGTAATCGAGGACGTTTTCGAAACTTCGTAGAAATTTGAAGATTACAAATAAAAGGCACGCGGACTGTAAAGCAGAATTCGGCGGACCGCAGAATCCCTGTTTTGAAGTGAAGTGGCAATCTTGATGTAGGAACTGTCTGAAATACAGATGTGAACTTGACGGACATCGCACGATAATCCGTTGAAGAAAATTATGTAGACACAGGCGGACAGACAGATAAGTTGCGGATGTCTGCAGGCTGTACCAAGTTTGTGGAAACCAACACCTTATCCAATTAGCGGGTGCTGCAGGTTAGCTAAGACCCTGGCTCTAGAACAAGAGGGTGGGTAAGTTAGTTACAGTGAGACAGTCAGCTACTGAAATGCTTGGTGACAGTCGGCCACGACAACCTACAAAGTTCCTCACAACTTCGTAATATATAATCGCTTAGATCTTATATTGCATTCCTGGTGTACATGTGCATGAATTTCGGCTAGTTTTACCACTATCCTAATTATCTCGGTGCTGCTGAGTCCTTCAGAGGTTAGCAGCCGCTCAGATAGACATGAAATTCTCCGCCTTTTATGGAATCAAAAGGTTCACTGCTGTGTTCATAACAGCCGGTCACTGGTCCATATCCTAAACAGTTCACACCCCACCTTTTAACACCCGTTTCAATATTATCCTCCAGTGTGCACTTAGTTCTTCCGAGTGGTCTCTTCCCTCCAGGCTTTTCAAAGAAAATTTTTACGCATTTATGTTTACCATGCGTGCTACATGCCTGCCCATCTCATCGTCCTATATTTCATTAATGTAAAAATATTTGGCGAAGAGTGCGAGTTGTTAAGCTCCTCATTAACGCATTTTTCTCCAGTCTGCTGTCATTTAATCCTTCCTCAGCACCCTTCTGTCAAACACCCCTCAATCTGTGTTCTTCCTTTAATGTGAGAGATCATGTTTCAAACCCATACTCATTACCATATTTATTCTCCTTCCAGTAGACAGGTTAAAAGCAACTGGTTGTACATTATGAAACAGTAAATAATAAGTTGTATTTTCCAAAGGAAATTGTAGAATGTTAGAACACGCGCGTGCGATTGAAACCCATAACCTGGTGTTAGTGGTCACAGGCGCCATGCTGATTGGGAGACAAAACATGT
The DNA here is from genome assembly GCF_977971745.1 of Zootermopsis nevadensis. Lineage (NCBI taxonomy): Eukaryota > Metazoa > Arthropoda > Insecta > Blattodea > Termopsidae > Zootermopsis > Zootermopsis nevadensis. Next base: position 18,546,178 of record NW_028259192.1, on the reverse strand, counting down.
CAAGTACTGCTCGTGATGTGCTACATGTGCCGCTCATGCTCGATCTACACTACAGTACTTTGAAGTTGAAGTGACACGTGTAAGAAGTGCTGCCTACGATCAGGCGCACACGCAAGCAGCTGTGATGTCTTGTGATGTGCACAAAGGCGTTAACAATACTTGCGTACATCAAAACAGCGAACAGTGTTTGACCCCAAATTGTAATATACCTATGGTTCGTTGTTGCATAATTTGTAAGAAATCTGTATGCAAAGGAGAATTTCAGGTTCTCACGGGGGTGAGTACAAAGATGGCTGTCTTCTGGGTTGTAGCGTCGTGTAGTCTAGTAGTTTACAAATTCATCGCCCTGATGATGGAAGCAACAAGGGCATCTGAAACGTTGGTAAACTTCTACCTTATTACACGGCGCTACAGCTCAGAAGGCAACCATCTACATGTGCGTAGTATGCAGATTGCTTTACTATTATCACAACTGAACTAGAGTTTGAACTTCAACGGGAGGGATTCCTAAGATTTATTACTCTTTTTGTCTGATGAATAAGAATGAGGAAACGTGATTTAAAATTAATAATGTGCAAAACTGGAAATACTCTAATTATATTTGCATAAATTGGCATCCCACCAAAAGAGAAAGGGGCGCTGTAGCGTTGTGTTGTGTCGATAATGAGACGAAAGCGCTTTTCTTGAAAGGATAGACCAAACGTCAAGGACGAAAGATTGGTACTCCTGCGTCGTGCTTGGGTCGTCCCGGGTTTAAACTCTCGACCCAGAGACTGACTATCCTGAAGTAGATTTATCGCCGTTTACCTCTGGTGCTCCAGGCAACTACCGGCATATTACCTTAAATTAGGCCAAGGCAATTTCTTTTGATATCCTTTCGGACTCATTTTTCAGTAATTATTTTTTCATTCGACGCTGTATAGTCCGATTTACTTACAGCAACCTTAAATATATCATAACTAATGTGATGGTTCGTTAATGGGTTTAAATTAACAGATTACGAAGTTTGATGAACCAGGTAGAAAATGAATACATTGTTTAAAATGCAAGATGAAATGAAAGTTGCATTACCTTTGATCTGTACATCATTAAGGATAATGAACTGGATATGCAGCTTAATTGGGGAAAGAAGATGATGTAGGTAGAGAATAATATTAAAATTAATTTTAAAGAAATACAAAATGAGTGTGAGTTGGAATCATCCATCTCAATACAATTTTGAGATTGAGAGAACGCAAAAAATTCCTTGACTAACTGAGTGAGTATTATTTGGAAAGACTGATTCTGCTACGCGGAGTTCCTTCGCTGATTTCGGTGGCCTAGTCATTTACTGTGCATTCTTTTAAATTATTGCTTGCTGCCTTTATCAACAGGGCATTCGTACTGATAATGAAGGCAGCAAGCACCTCAGAAACGTCCTTGAACGTCTATCAGACTACAAGGCAAAACAACCCAGAAAACAGCCATCGTCAAATATTACAGAGTTTATACACTTTTCAGACTTGGTTATCCGAACATACTAGAAAATGTTGACATAGTACAACATTTGTGGTTTTGCTGGCGATCTCGAGCAGAGGCAGGCACGAGGAAACGGCATTTGTTTTCATAGCATTGCAAGTATAGAAGCCCAGAAGTATGTGTGGATTTCGAGAGCAAAGTCTGTTCGCTTTTTCTATCCATGTCACCATAGTAACCAAGGTTGTCTCCACATCTGGGACTCGCCGTTTCTCTGAGACGCGCGTGACGAGTAGTGGGTGTTGTGCATCATCGTGTTATGGGACATTGTAGGTGTGCTGCAGTTACAGGGCTTGATAAATCACGCGTAGTTCATCTTTCCAAACTAAAGAGCACTACATATGTCACCCGCTGTCTCTGTAAATTGCATAACAACAATTATGATAAAAATAATAGGCTTGTGGACGAATTTATTGTTTAACGTTTGAAAAATAATTAAAATTAAGTAAATTTTTATATACTAGACGTCTCTGATGTTATTTCCCCGCAAAGAAACAGTAACAAAATATTGTCAAAAATTTAATAGCATTATTTTTGTATTTTGCTCTTTTACATTTACGTATTCAGTTAAATTATTTTTATTTCTGTTATCTAACCATTTCATGAATAGAATCTCAAAGATTCGCTCTGTCGCTTTGTTGAATCTTAGCAAAACACACACACACACACACTTACATTGTAACGAAGAAAGTTAAATTTAAAATTCATAGGCAGAATTTTATTCTTCAACTGCTATCTAACTTTTCTTGTTTGTCTGCAACGTTTCTTCAGTTTCGCAACCAGTAGAAAATTTTTAAAGTTGTCGTCTTGTTTGAAGACTGCCATTGCATTAAAATACAATAATAAAATTTGTGTAACTACTTATGAAAGTTTTATGACCATACACATTCTAGGTATTTTCTCCTAAATTGTACTAATGATGCTCCTGACTTAAAATTCGCATCATCTCCATGCTGAAATAATACTTGGAAAGGATTTTAAATTGTTGTATTTGAGGCGATTTCATTGAAATCCGCACACTTGTAAGAAGTTATTTTAGGGATACGAATAACACAAAAACACCAGTCCATTGTTTTTCCAGTAGCAAACCAGTCGAAATAATCTGTCAGGATTTTGTTGAAGATTAAATTAAGACAGAAGCTATGAGAAAGGAAAAAACAGACAATGGATGTTCAAAACGAATCATTCCGATTTCATTTCACTCGGGCCAATAGAATTACTTTCGTCTCCACCATCTGGGATACACCGACCTTATATTACAATTACGCATCCCACGTTCAACACTGACATAATTTGATTGTATGTCACGTCATATCATTTACCTGAATAATTTCGCTTAATTTATCCATTAGATTACAGAGCATTGTAACAATAAGAGAAACTAACAAAATGCATTCCAAAATGCAGTGTTAAGTATGCCGGTCTTTGGAAAACCCGTTTCAATGAATGGCAAATGACTGGGGACCATTTGGTTTAGACTAAATTGACATCATAAGCCCAACATTTTCATTTTACATGAGTCGCTTTTGCAAAACGTATTCATTTAACTGTCGCAGTTGCCAGTAACAACAGGTGTATACATACGTAAGTTCTCAGCGCCATAGCAAAACTTTTATTAATTGCTTTAATTTAGGAACGCCGTTTAATGGCAGCGAGACGAACTTCATCACTTCCATGCCAGATGTCGCCAGATGTAAGGAATGAAAGTGCAGTGAAAATCATGAGTGTGGAAAAGCTGCGAATGTATTTCCGTGAAAATACGATATAACTCTTTTCAGTCAGCCTTCTTTTGAGAGGGATTCTATAGTCTGTGTTCACGTAGTTAAATAAAATATCTGCTGACGAAAGCGGGATATGTGACACTTGAAATATTTCGTAGCGTTTTAAATTTACGGTCGGTTTGCGGTTAGATTATTTTAGACCTAGTATAAGAACTTTCCTTTCAATATAAATCCTACGGGGAGAAGCTTCATTCATCGCCCTGATGACGGAGGCAGTATGACCTCTGAAACGTTGGTAAACATCGACCAGACTACACAGCGCAACAACCCAGAAGACAGAAATCTTCATACTCACCGCTGTGAAAACCTCAAATCATACAATTTAATAGTTCGTCAGACTTATCTTTCCAGGTCAAAATGTCCGGATACTACCTTAAATTAGGCCACAACCACTTTATACCACACTTTCCCCATGAACCATTAATAAATTAATTAATTTAATGTCAAGGCAGCCATCTTCGTTCTCGCCGCCGTGAAAACCTCAAATTCAACCTTACTTAGAAACGCCGGAACTTTCTGAATACCAACCAATACCTCGCTAAGTCGTCTTCTGTTTGAAATGTGTGTTAGTTGGTTCCTTTCAGCACGACGCAGTAGAATTGTAAACTATTCAAGAGCATTTTGCTCTTCATGAGCCTCTCAGCAAACCTGCAGGAGGTGTTTGCTGCTCTAGAATAAATTGGTTTTACAGTGACGATTAGTTGTCATGCTGCGTGTAAACAGATCGCTGGAGCCCCCACTGACCGCTGTGCCTTCCGCTCAAGAGAGATGTCCTCAAGTAGGATAACACTGATTCCGATGTCGCACTGCGGTACACTTAACTTCACAGTCATACATGACGGTGTTTCAGAAACTACTGCAATGAAATTACCGTCGGCCATTTGTTTGCTTGACGTTTTAAGAACACCCTTAGGCATGTAACAGATTTGCAATAGCTTACTTCTGAAGAATGGTGGTTTTCATACGTCTGTGGCAACGTTTCGTTGCATACCATTAAGTTTACCGTTTCTAACACACTATCTGTCTGGCCACTTACAATAATTCCACCCAGGAAAACAGATTTGAAATAAGTTCGATATTTAGATTCATTAAAATGTATTTATAAAATTTAATTTTAATACTAACAAAAACCTATTACAAGTCTACATATATTATTAAATTTATGTGAAGTAAACTTAATTAAATATTGGACAGATGTGAACAGTATGTGAAATTCAAGGTTTAATTATGAGAGCATGTTCATTGGATCGTATCCATTATGCAGATAGTCTGCGACATCAGATGGGAGAAAAGGATGTCCATGATTCGAGGACAAAGGATATGCTCATACTCAGAGCGAGTTTCCGGGTGTTCTGTTCTCGTAAAGATACGTCACGATAATGCACGATTTTAGAAAATCAGAAATGAAGACAGACGGAGTCAACACACATTGCAACTTCAAAACGTATTGAACATTTCGCATATCATTAACTGAATCCGACAGGAATTACAAGAAAATAACTTTTCCATGGAATACTAGAAGTGCAGATCACAGCATTTTTAAGCCCGACAGCACGGAGAAGGAAGTAAAATGCTGTATAACGTAAAATGCGTCAGCATGGAGTGTCTGTCGTATTGGCTGTTCACAAATCGTGCGTTTGAGAATGCCCTTGTCTTTCTATAATATTACGAGGATACTTACTCCCTAGGGCCCGTCAGCTACATTCGACTAACAAGGTACAGCTTTGTTTAACGAGCAGAATAGTACACGTGCCTTTCTTTTTGCCTGAAGACGGAAACAGCCGGCTTTTGACACGTACAGACCCTGCAGGCCCCAAGTATTTATCCGGGTAAGGGCAAAATTTTTCTGTTGAAATTATTCAAAATATATTTGGTATAAATGGGATAAATTTTGGCGCACACCGTGTCAGAATGTTGTTTGATCCGGCACGTATGAGCGCTTGGTTATTCATATTTGTTTATTTATGAAGAGCAAGTGAACTATGGAATCGTTTGCAATTGCCAGCAGTAGTTCACTACTTCAACACCAGCAGAAAATTCTATTAGGTTAGGTTTGTATGGCTTCTGATGTTCATATCATCATTTAATAACTTTGTCCACTGACCCGGAAGGAAGAGTGGAAAGGTTTATGCTACATCGGTTTGTTGTTGTTGTAATTTACTGTAATAATGTAGCTGTTCGCCATTTCCTTTGTCAGAGCGAACTTAAACTCCTGGAGGTGTCGTGATTTATGAGGGTACAGCCCGGTATTAAAAACGTAAATATTATTAATTGGTATCCCGTTGTATACTCGTCATACTGGTCTGGTTCTAAAGTGGCGTTATAATACAACACACCGATATGACTTTGAAGAATTACAATTACCTACGTCTTAATGCCACACTAACAATTATTCAAGTCCAGTGTGTCAGATTACAATTATTTATTATTTATATTCATCACACCAAAATATTTATCGCGGTGGGAATGCTATTTTATATTTATTTATAAACGTCTCGTAGCGTCATAGTTTTCAAATACCTATCGTCGCACTGTGTCAATATGTAGTTATAGACGTACGTGATACTATAGGCCTATAGTCCTTCGTTAGACTCAAGTTATCTCTTGTAGGTCCAGAATCTTTCTTAACACTTCATATAACTCTCTTCTTAAGTTCTTCCAACACACCAAAAAACCAGTTTCCACATCCATCTAAATGACGAGGTAAATTGACGTTGCTACAAATTTTAATCTTTAAGTTTCTAGATAGGTCACGAGAAAATAAAATATTCTAAAGTGGATGGTCGTTCGAATTTCAAGAATTTAATGTGTTCTTAATTTAATTATGAACATCGTTCTGCCGAGTCTCTGACGTTGCTTATTTCTTAGGCAAACGCCGATTACAGAAAATTGGATGCGTTTCATGTTACAACCGACGAGTGAGATACTAAAGTAGAATAGTTCAGAGCATCCAGTAAAGAAATGAACAGAGCGTGCTCACTGATTTCCATAATTGTATTTTTTAAATATATTCCACATTTTGTCATAGTTTACATTCAAATTACGTCACAATTGGAAAATTTTCCCTCGTTGCCGGTATAATTACAACCACATTTAAATTATGTTAATCATAATCTTGTTGCAGCTGCACGTTCATTAAAACCTTTAAAATAATATCATATACAAAATTCCTAAAATTAAACATCCTAATATTTTTCTTTCGAATAAAGTTAAAAAGCCCACATATAAAATGAGTTATTACATAATCATAATATGAAGAATATTACATTAAAAACTGAATTGTGTGCATGTACGTACGTACGTGTGTGTGTGCGCATACATTCTAATGAGTGTCTGTTCCTTGACCCGGTCCTTGTTAAAATAAAATAAATCGAATTGATTAAATTCTCTTTTTATTATGGGAATCTCAATAATATGAATATCCATTTACCAACAAAATACGTTAGAAAATGTACGAATACCCTAACAATTTTTTCGTTTTAACCAGAATTTAATCTTTGACTTTTATGAATTATCGGCAAATTCTATGAGTAGGGATTTCCCACCCAGTCACTTCCGTGTGAAAAAGAGCCAACAGATCTTCACAGAAAGTTCCCGTTATTTTTGTTCACTCTTAACCAACACTATAATGTTTAAACAAATTTTAGTGAAAATCCGTTCAGTGGTTCTGTAGTTCATGCATATGTATACACACACAGGACGAAGTTAATATGAGCTTCTATTCAAATTTAGTTTGCGAACGCGCCTAGGAAGGCATTGCAAATACAGAAGGCTGTAGCATTAAGCATTTCTCTATAATTTGGCATAAAACCATGAAGCCGCAGTGGTCGCTTTATGCATTAAACCGTTTCCAATCATCAATACTGCGGTGAACGTAGACTGCTTTATACACCATTAAATTCTATTACGAAACGTGGTGGAAATATTCGGCTTTGTACTAAATAAAACCCAGCTGTGATCGCCTAGCAACCAGACAAGGGAAGGACAAAATTGGGGAGAAGGAAGGATTTTATTTTACTAGACACTTTGTATATAGCCTACACTTTGCTCACAGATACAAAGAAATTTTGAAATTAATAGGGTCTTCTTTTGATTTAAAACGTTTTATGTGACTATCAAAATAAACTGCGAATGCTTTGAAGGTATAACTAGAATTTAGTGCCAAATGTAATTAAAATTCGCACCTAATTTATAATGCGTTCAGTAGCCAGGTGCGTGAAAGCTGACAAGACACGCTCGTTGCATGGAAGGCCCCCCCCCCAATCTCTAGCAATCAATATTAACGAGATTTAATGTGAACGGTACTTCCCCGAATAATGAAAGGAAGTTTAAATCCTGTTAATCCGACCATGCATAATAAACCTTCCCATTCAATTACGGAGCAATACGCAAATTGAACACCGTAAGTTACATAATTAACATTATCTTTAAAGCACAAACTTAAAAAAGAATTGCTGGACAACTCCCATGTTTGAAGATGGCTGTCTTCTGGGGGTTTCCTCTCACCCCCACCGTGTTCTCTGATATCTTCACGCTTCCTCTGGCTTTAGCATTATAAGCTGTCTATTTTCATATGTTCTGAAGGTGAGCTAGTCGCAAACAAATGACAGTATATATGTCTTAAGTTTGAAACATGATTAGACCTACATGTTAATGTTCATCCGAATAATGATTAAAAATTCTGTCCGAACCTCAAAGGAAACATAACTCGCCTCCGTTACGAAAATGGATTGGCCAATGCCGATTAGGAAAATAATCGCTGTTTATTCTGAGAATCATACGTAAACACTGTGTGGACAGAATTCAGAATTTCTGATTATAGAGCAGTCCGTGCATATAGATGTTAGGGGTTTTTATACGTTTATTCATTATTTGTGTCACTGCAGTTGAAATCATGTTCTTCCTAACGCTTCCAATAAGAAAATATGTTCGTGATTTTATCGACACGAGAGAGAAACAGAACATGTACCACGTCACAGCACCGCGAAGCTTTCTTTATGGGTCTTTCTCGCCTCGACTAACTCACACAATCGAGATCGGATTGTTCCCATTTACTTGTGAAAAACCGGAGATCGATTCGAGGCAGGTTTCGATACTGTTCGCCTCAGGAAAATACTGGTGCTTCGGACATGTCCCACTGACAGTATGGAGCGAGGTAGCCCACTCCAGTACACATTTCCACGTTGTATGTGTGCAAGATACATTTTAATATTATCCTACTGTCTCTTTTTCGGCTGCGACATTTACGAGCCGCTCGTAACGTTAGCTCACGCACCAAGTATCTGCAGTTCTGCTGTGGTGAGGAATGTATCTGTGTGGCTCAACATCGGGCGCTGATATTTGCTTTAGGGGTTTGAATCTTAACAGCTGTGTGTTGGTGAATCAGTTATGAACACAGCCACAATAACATTCATCGCCTTTATCAGTGGATTGCAGCATAGGCGTGTTGTGAAGTTATATGGACAGCAATACATAGATAGGGTGGAATACGACGTAAACTCGCAATTTCCCTTTGTTTGAACATTATAAATTTAAAAATCGTGTTGTCGTTTTCCTACTTTCAAACGAAACATAACGTATAAAATATGATGAGATGTTTGTAATCTTCTACTGCGAAAAATTCCCTGTCTCACTACAATGGCTCGCCAGTTATTTTCAGGAAACTGAAGAGTAAATATGCATTTCGAACCGTTGACACGTTTTTTTTATTTATTTATTTATTTACATTTGTCTTGCAAGAATGGTATAAAACGATATTCAGGTATTATATCAGTTAACAGGCAGCCTAGACGACGGGACTTGAGCCACTGTTACCCGGTGCCTGGCGTCGTCTGATAAACGTCGCACAGTGGCGAGGGGATGGACAGTCCATTGCTTCGCCAAATGTAATTTAGCAAGGCAGCGCTATTGAAGCGGCTGTCGCTTTAATGTGAGGTTCAGCCAGTCAAGAAATTCCCCTCCATCTATGCAACCTGAAGGTTCATTATCGCGTTCACAATTGCCTGATATTGGACCACATCCCGAACCAGCTGAATCAAGTTCACACCCTCACACCATATTCATTTAATATCTATTTTAATATTATCATTCTAAGTGGTACCTTCCCTTCATATTTTCGGACTAAAATATTGTAACCGTGTACTTTAAAATTTTGTTCAGCTGGTATTACTGCTAATGACGTATGTATTAGTTTTGCGTTGTACTTATAAAATTATGTGTATTGATTTTTATTAGACAGTTCCTGAGACTTAACCGACTGCTTTGACCACGAAAACTTAAAATCTTATTCACTTTCCTTCATTATGTTTTACAACGTTAAATATAATGTCACATAAAGAATATTTTAAATCTTATTCTTTTAATTTTGGCCCGAATGTTAGGAAAGCTTCGCTATTTTTCCTAGTCTGTGCTCTACATGCGCAGGACGTGTGATGACACTGATGGCCATTCTTGTTGGCTGTAATCTGAAAAGTGTGGTCACTTGTTGCGGGACAGTGTGTGTCACCTGGATGTGGAAACGGATCAATAGTGCGTGGTACGCATAGGAATCACGGCGGCTGGAAGCGTCCATGCATACAGTTAATCACTTTGATAGGGAAGGATGAAGTGTGATCACAGCGTCTTGTACGACGGCCTCTTGAGTCTAAAGACTTGCTAACTTTCAGATCGGGAAAAAAGCGTCCGCAGCGATCGGTCGTGGTCGATCCTGGACATCCCACACAAGATAATTCATGTAAGATTTGAGGTTTTCACAGCGGTGAGTATGAAGATTTCTGTCTTCATACTCATCGCCCTGATGACGGAGGCAGTATGACCTCTGAAACGTTGGTAAACATCGACTAGACCACACAGCACAACAACCCGGAAGACGGAAAGCTTCATATTAAGAATCGCCCTGATGACGGAGGCAGTATGACCTCTGAAACGTCGGTAAACATCGACTAGACCACACAGCGCAACAACCCAGGAGACAGAAATCTTCAAGATAATTCATATTGAAGAACAGATACAGTGTAAATAAAATAAGAGATTTACTGTTCTCACACTGGTAAAAAAAATCCGATTTTGGTCCAGAGTTATAGCACCGTGCAGATGAGGTTACTTACAAACGTTTCGGATGGAAATGCTGTCTCCATCTTCAAGACAGAAATGAAATTGGAAGTAAAGTCCTCCCGAAACTTTGCTAGGTATCCGTGAGTCTGAACCATATCATAGCCCAGACGACCAGAATCTAAATTTAAAACTAATTTTTAGGCCGGCGTGCTTAATAAAATTTATCATTAGATAGGCTAACATTCTTATCTAGAGAACCACTGCAAAAAGTTGCTGGTTTTCACGAAAAACGTTAACTCAGCAAAGTAAACTATGTTATAAGCTGGACAACAGCAGTTCGATTCCTGACGAGACCAGAGGGTTTATCTTTCTGGCCGCTTCTAGACGTCTCTGGATGTCACAGAGCCTCGTATTCAATGGATACTAGGATCTTTCTTTCCGGGGATAAATCGCCCTTGGTGTTAAATTAACCATTCACCTCCATCTAGTACCGAGGTTAACAATACATGGCGCTGTTCTTACAATTTAGGTTTTATTCCTTATTATACCGTTTATCTTCTATTTTGGAATTACTGGAGGAGCGGATGCTAGAACCTTGACATTTTGGTTTCGTTGATGTGATGGCCTTAACACTGAGTTTAATTAAGTTCGGTAAATTATTAAAATCTCAGGAATGAATCTAGGAATTGTTTTAACGGCCATAAATGCAACTTGCTGTATCAACGAGCGAAAGAAATATTCTCAGTACGGAACCACCTTTGAAGAAGAATGGCGACAAGACAATGGGCTACAGTTCTCCGTCCTTGAGCCAAATTGCATGACACAATGGAATATTATCTGGCTGCGACTTAATTTTTACCTTCTTTTGTCATCGTTGTCACAATCTCTTTTTTGTTTCTTTTGTTTCGTTACAAAACCGGATGTAGTTTGCGGGCGTGTCAATATTCAATTAGTGGGTTGAGACGACATCTTGCACGAATGCGATAATGCTGTCTCTGTGGAGCTTTCTGATTCGTCTCGAGATAAAGAGATCTGAGTTTCTGCACTCTGGAATCCGACATTATGATTACGAGAAATGGCTTTGTAGTTTCCGAAATGAGTTTTCCTTACAAATATATAAACGCGATGACAGTCTGATATGAAGAGGGCACGAAGGTAATTATAAGACGCGTGTCTCACTTTCATCCCTTTCCATCATACAACAAACGATGTAAACGCATCGCAGGAACTGTCTTACGTCCCTTTCTAGCAGAGTGCCCGCTTTGTCACTGCAGAGAAATTCGACAAATCTTTAAATTTCTTGTCAGTGTTTCTTGCTCGAAAGCTTGTTTCAGACCTGACCGTACGCTACTTACCCTTAAATGTCCCTTAAGTACTTTTCTTACTTAAAGGACCTCCGATCCCTGAACTACTTCATTAGGGAGCAGACTGGATGTTGTTGGCTTAGGATGAATACCAGTGGCATTTCTCGACCAGCTCACTACGGCTGCCTGCAGGTTTATGATATATTTTTTTAAGTATGTGAATGCCCATACATCACAGACACTTAACTGAATGAGTACGTAACATCGAAACGATTTTAGAGCCTGAATTACGTGTAATGGTAATTTAATTACATAATCAATTAAGTTGTTCGGAATATAAACAAATGTAGCACGTTGGTGTTTAAATTACGACTAAATAATTAAACATACATACATTCCCCATATCTGGAGGTCGCCTCCTCCATCGGCGACCTGAGGGCGCCTTTCCACAGTGACAAGGGACCCCCTTAAAACAGACTAATTTTAATTTGGATTTTCCATAGCTTTTAGTACTCTTCAAACGTACAGAAATGTCGCAAAGTCTCCTAAATCAGCTGCATCTATACTAAATCAACGTGAGTTGTTCGACAAAAAAACGTAACCCCTTAAAGCTTAGTGGTAAGTATTTATACCACCGGATTTAACATTCAATAACTCTATATTTTGTTTGAGGGTTGTTATGATTCTCATAATAAATAGTGATTGTTTCTTTAAACAACATTAACAAGTTAATCTTTGTAATGGAGAGATTTAGTTTTCTTTGAGGTACGGAATGAGTTTTAAATATCATCTATACGGGCTTTGGCTTCAAAGGGTTAAAATTGTTCTTTCGTTTCCTTATTCCTGTGTTTGCTCAGACTAATTAGTGTTATACTGACAGATAACCGTCGCAGTTATAATATAAAGTTCCAAGCTTTACATTGGGACTTGAGTATAATGAACTGCGAAGTGGAATTGATGGGAGGACAAGCTGTCCTGTTCTTTCAGTAAACCGCCATAAACTAAACAGTCGCCAACACACCAAGCAGCAATCGCTGAAGCTTCAAATCCTCCTCTTCATAGTTGCTTCGGTTATAATTTAAACCTCTGCGGCTGTTCGATTCTCTTGTACGTGCTGTATGCGTTCTGTGACCTCTAGCGTCAGTAAGTACAGATGCTACCAACACTGTGCAGGAGGGCCATTACTATATCGCCTGTCAGTTGACGAACATGATCCGACAGTAAAAGGTAGAAATGATATTAATTACAACATTATATAATTTGCCCATAAATTCAAGATTTAATTCTTCTACGAATCTTCAGTATTCATGTTCTTTTTCTAAAAAACTAACATGAACAAATATGAACGTATTCTTTTTAAGAAATTCTACTTCCCTCACTGTATAGTTGGGAAAGATATTCCGAACGGTGTACAGTGGAGAATTGTGATTAAGAAAGACGAGAAATTAGGAACACAGAAAGTTACATAACGATGAACATAATGATTTTATATCACATTTGGAAATCATAATATAAAAGGACCAAAACGTGAATGAAATGATTAGGACAATATTAAGATGAATGTTAGAAAATCAGATTCAGTAAAGTTCGGTGAACGCTTACAAAGATGAAATAGAGAATTGTCTGTCTCGAAAAGCCTGGAGGGAAGAGGCCGGAAGTCTTAAAATGCATAAGACGGAGGGTAATCCTTTTTGAAATCAATTTTAAATTAATACGATGTTAGGATGTGGATTACAATAATCTGGGACACTTTTATGTGACGGCAGTAATGAACATTTGGGTTTCGTGAAGGGTGAGAAAGTTCTGTACTAGCTGAGCAACAGTTATCTTCTCAAGGACAACTTTGTCCCATGGAATTAATTAGTTAGATAAATAGATTATTTAAACGGGATTTAAACGAATCTGTGGTAATGGCAATGGTTGCGTTGCATACCAATGAAAAATGCTTGAGCACCTAAACTTGTAATTATTTATCGGTTGCTGTTGGTAGATACTGAATTAGGTACTTCGGTCATTAGTTTAATGGGTTTTCATTTACGTATAACATTTATATGGATTTAAATTGTTCCACGTAAACTCCTTCAATCATATTTGTAGGGATAACTTACGAAATGAAGTTCTAGTTTATGTATTAGTTTACAATTAAAATTACACGTCATAAGTTGAAGCGTCGCTTATGTGTCTTAGTTATTTACACTGGTCGTTTACAGTATGTCTTTTTGTGTGCAAAGTGAATCATGAGTAACCTCTGTTTACCAATGAAAATTCGCGGAGGAACAGGATAAAATCAAGATACAACACATTTTGAAGCAGCTGGTACTTGAGGGTCGAGCAGTTTTATTCGTCAGCTGAATTGAATTATCAGACTTTAATTTAAGATTTTAATAATCATCGACTTGATCTTGAGACTCAAACCTAATTATCCTGGACTAATTAAGTTGCCACGAAACACTTCAGTGGCTTTGAGCTCCAGATAATGAAAGTTTAAGTTCTTTTGTTTCCGTCGTCTCGTGCTATAAAAAGCGCCATTTTGAAAGTCGCGAAGTAGTGAACTGCGATGTTTGCTGTCGGGGGTTAGTACTTAAACGGAATTTATGCATCTGAGGTTCGCAAAAGGAGGGAGCTACACGTGACTACTCCGTCGTGACAGAGGATACTGTCGTTGTTCTGAGAACGCTTCTAAAATGGCTTCATGTGATCTAAAGGTATCATATTAACCATTAATTTTATTTAGCATCGAAACGGTTGAGTGAATGTAGCCCCAGCCAACCGCCAAATCATCATTCTCCTTTTCATTCGTCTTTTATCATCATCAACATATTACTACAGTACTACTACATGAGCACTATTTTCTCAGCCGTAAGTATTTCTATGTAAATCTTTTTCATATTGCGTTTTCTGTTCTCTAATCTTCCTCATTTCCTTTTTAGTGCTGATTCCTTGTGTGGTTTCGTGTCTGTTGAGTTAAAACGTCAAGAATAAAGAGTTTAAATGGTAAGGACATTTTACAATATCAGATATAACTAGATTTTTTTAATTTTTATTTATTAGGAAAAACAGAAGACTTAACAGCAGATATCCATCACCTCGAAGACACACAAACAATTCATGTGCCCCCATATTTTGTTTTCAGTCGGTGTACTGTCGTCTTATTTGAAAATTCCTTGTCACGATACGCATTGCTAAATGCTTCGCGAACACCAGCAAATGATTTCGATGCGAAATAATGTTCGGAATGAACACACGTTCTACTCGTGAATACAACCATGTTCTTAGCTGCACAGCTTCTGCGCAACTGCCATGAGCAGCGGCCTGTATTACTAAGGTAAAAATTGAAGTTAAGTCAGAACTTCGACGTGTATTTACTAATTACGTTGACAGTGTATGTAGTCTGCATATTTTAAAACAGTTGCATGTTCATCTATTGAGGTAACATTTTAAATATATTTATTTGAAGGACTGTTTACTCTTTGCTTTATTTACCTCAGGAAATTGCAAATAACTGTTACTGTTGTACCATGCTACGTAATTTCCGGCGTCTCTCTTCAATTACTCATTTATGCGCACATATTCTAAGCCCACTTGTACATTAATTACTAAATGCAGCCCCCTCCGTTTATATAATCATACAGGGAGTAAGTGTTCGGGCACAGCGTATCGTGAGTGATAAAGCGCTCCCAAGTCCTTATTCATCCAGACAATAGTCTGCGATTATTGTGGTTGATAAGGTGAGGGAGTTCAACTAGAGGGACAGCTGTTGGGTATTACTTCTGATTCACATTCGGAGGATACTGAATCGAATCTCAGGGACGGCTACCTTAACAAACAGTACTATGGGTTTGAAGCTAGTTTAATCATGGTCGCTTCTAATATGATCAATATTCGTCTTGCCAAACAGGTATGGAACGATGGGATAAAAATCCAAAATTATAATGCTCTCATTTGAGATAACTTCGTAGGCATTTGTTAATCATTCATAAAGGGATTTGAATATTCCAGCGGTCCAAGACAGTGCAACCACTGAGATCGGCTCATAAAATTGTGACTCAGGTATCTAAAATATCTTGTTCTATTAATTACGGTTGATAGATCAGAGGTCTGATGACTAAGACAGAATTCTGAAGAGAGAGTAACTGGATCATGTGCACGTCGAACTAATTAGACTGTCGGTTAACCATTATTCAACCATTATAATCCGGAGACAAGTTTAGCAACTTGATATCCTTGTAAAAATTCGATCTTATAAGATCATCATATAATTTAATGAAGTTTCATCCCACCCATACGCAACCAAGGTACTTTCAGACACCTATCAAAAGTCAATCTGGGCAGCTCCTCGTTAAACAGTATTCTAAATTCCCCACTTATTTCATCCTTCCAAGGTCCAGATATCTTCCTGAGCATGGCTACTCAAAAATTGGAATTGTGCGTAACCGCAGAAATAAGAACAAAAAATTAATTTGTTTTCTACAGGGTTCAACCGTAAAGATGGAGGCAGTATGTTCTTCCGAAATGTTGGCAGTCACGTACAGACCTACTATGCTGAGTCATATCCCAGAAGACCATAATCGACGACTTTCTTGTTACTCTAGAATTATGATTTAAAATGCAAAGTAGGCCTACGAGACTGTCGAATGACAAACTTGTATGCCCACTTCGCTAGCATTCCGGAATGGCACAACCATCGTGGTTGTTTTGAAGCTCCGGATTACCGCTCTCTGGCACGACGCGTCTCCTAGCAACCGGGCTGCCGAATCGATACCCCTCTGACGGAATTCTAAACTCAGTAATTCATAACAGATTCACGACCACCCACACGGCCACCACCACCACCACCACCAAGAATAACAACAACAATAATAAATTAACCTGTACGAATTGGGTCGAAGTCTCTTACGTTTTCACACCCAGCTTCTATGCGAGCTTCGTTTAGCTAAGAATTTCATTTATCAGTCACTGAAAACTTTCATAGTCTGTCACTGTCCACTATGTTCAGAAGGTTAACAATTTTTGTCTTTATTAATCCATTCTTTAATTTTCTAAATAAAAATTGTGCTCTTTTCATATAGGCCTATCTTTGATTATTTAATTATTATCTAATCTGGTATATGGTTTCTTAAACATTCCACTGTTGCTGCTTGAACGCTACTAATTTTCTTTTTCTAATGAAAACATCCACAACAACAGAATGCATTCCTACGAATTCAAAGTTTGAAAGTAGAAGAAACGTGAGGAAGAAATAATATTATTGATAAAACATCAGCAAGAACGGACTGTAATTTTCGTGCGTTGTGTTAATTATAACAATTAGGCGTCTGCAGACTATATTACTGATTATGTAGATTTCATGGGAGGATAAATTGTATTATAAATTAATAGAAGATTTATAAGACAAACTAGTCAATAGCAAGAACAAAATAGCAGCGAGTTAAATGTTTAATTAATAGGGAAACAGTCAACTGACTAGAACAGAGCGGAAATTCAATACCTACAATTTTGCCAGTGTTCATGTCTCATAAGACCAAAATGCAAAATTAAAAGACAATATATGTTGATATAAAGACCAACTTGGCACAGTTCTTTCCTTAAGTAGGTGGTTAGAAGCCAGGAAGGTCTGTGATACGTAAACAAGACGTACAACAAAAATTAAATACAGGATTCATTATTAAAACGTCTTCCCAGTGTTTAAACGTTGAGTGAATCTTCTGTTAAAATAACTTATCTAGACTACACAGTTTAACAGTAGCCGAGCTTACTAGAAAGACGGCTAATAGGAAACCTTGAAGTGTCTGGGAAGCATTTCGTGCAAGTCCTGGGTCATTCAGACGTGCGTCCGTGCGGTCTCGTCTAGTGCGTCAGTCAGTGAGGCGTCTTTGTATTCTGAACGCTAATTTATCTCTCTGGGTGGGACTATAACTTCTTTTCTTCAAAGACACCCTTCAGTTACTTCCGAACATTGCATCATCAAGGTAGCCAGCAGCACCATTAGCCTAACATGCACTTGGGTTGTCCAGGCGATGCACGCACCGGAAGTCAGTATTGTCTGTGATCTGTGAGCCGAGACTTTCAGTTCCTTCACTTTGTTCCGCTTTGGAGAATTCCGAGAATAACATGCGCAATTACATGACCTGCCAGGTGTGTGGACACGGGTCAGGGTTTGACCCGTAGTAAGGGCACCACCTTGATAGCACATTTTTCATCATTTTGTTTCTTTAAGAATTTTTAACCAACAATCACTTGATCGTCGGCTATTTAACGACGCTGTGTCGTCTGCAAATGTTATTAGTTCCGACTGACATGTCAGTAATATTAATTGTGAATCAGGAAATGGTTACGAGAATTTTGCATATATAGGCTGTTAATGGGCTGTCCTAATATTTACATGGGAGAACTGGCGAAATAAGGAAAGCCTCGGTTTGAACAGCGCATCTGGAACTTGAACTACGTACCGGGTATAAGATTTTACTTTCTCACGACTAAATGAAGGGGGGGGGGGGAGAGTCTTCTCGGGCGATCAGCCGTGTCAGCTTTGTTTGAATTATCACCGTCTCAGAGACTTTCCGTTCTTTACTGTTCAACTACGTACCTCCACACGCGATGTCGCCTAGCAAACAAGATCAGAGAGTGTGACACTTTCTTCCTACTGTTTCTGAAAATTGGGATCGTCTCATATTTGATGCCTTATAATCTGTCCGGTAAAGAAATTAATTTAATTTTCGCGGGGAGAGAAAAAAGAAACATTAGAATGCACATTTCGATATCTGAGATACTGCAAATGTAAAAAAGCATAGTCTTAGGTCGATTTTCCATTTCTGCGGTGCTGGATATTTCCAGTCACTCAATAACGTTTTATGGAAGTTCAGTAATACAAACGGTAGACTCGCTCTCCTACCACAGCGACACTCTTTCTCGCTGTATTTGGTGGCAAACATGAAGCATTTAGAATGTGCACAATGTCAACTGCTAAATTATAGCCAGAGAACATAAAACCGCTGTAAACAAATATGTAAATTGTTTGTCGTTGCTCTAAACTGCGCGTCAGAGGACGTACGGCACAATGCGAATAATTCTGAAAGCTAAGTCCCTAGGAGATGAAAATACTTACTGCAAATAAGCGCTAATCGCCGTCCTTGCCTTCTCTTCACCACCAAGACGTCACCCACTGGGAGCGTCGTGACACTTATCCCAGATATATTACTTAGTTATTGCAGTTTAGGTTCCTGGAATCGACCCTCGGGGCCAACTATTAACAATAAAATCAATTCTGCACAGTGCCGACTGGTCATTAGGAACCCGAGGGACCAACCCCGAAATTCCAACCGTGGACAGTTAAGAGCCAGTTACAATGCAAAAAAGCAAGGAATAAATTAAAAATAAAAAAGTTTAAATTAAAGTGCATTAAAATTTACGCAAATGGTATACAGTGAAACTTGATTATAACGAATTACCAAGGGAGCTGTATATTTCTCCCTTTCACTCAGTTGATATGCCAGACTGTTGAATTTATGTAGACTTGCGTGTAATAACATTGCGTATTGGCCGTGCTTCTAGTATTCTGTGATTCACATGCACCGCCTGCTTTTCGTCAAAACATAATGTTAATGTATTCCCACAGATTATATAACACGACTTTCTTAAAAGTTTATATTTGGCTTGCAGTAAACTGAGCGTAAACTGCGTTCACAGTTGAACGTAAAACCATTTGTTGAATTTATCAAGCATTTCGGACATTTCAGCACGTAAGGATCTTAACTGATGGCATTGTCGGTGCTGTTATCCTCAACATAATCCATCGTCTTCATTTCTTTTAACACGGTATTTCGGAAAATGGACCCGTGTCTTTTCACTTGCGCCCATGTGAACGAGCTAGTCTTCATCAGTGGACAGTGAAGGAAGTTATAACGCGAATATATTTTCTATTAACGTCATTTGTGATTAACGGAAGATAAGTATGGACACTTTGTTAAAAATTAAGACAGAAAGCACGCTGTTAAATAATCAGACAATTCAACATGGGCAATGTTGCAAAATTAAACATAAATTAATACAGTTATTACTCGAAAACTTAAGACTCGTCCAATATATGAGTTTCCTGAAGCTGTTGGGCACATCTGCGAAATGAAAATCTATACAGAATGAATGAATTTAGATTCGAATAGGATGTATTTCTGTCTTGACCCGAAATATTTATTTCCTTTCATTTTGAAACGAAACTCTAAAGTTGTGTGTTTTAAGGCGATTAATCACATACGATGATGTTCTGTGATGTAGCCTGTGACTAAGACTTACGTAAATGTGACGCTACATGTAAAAGTTAACAGCTGGTTTTAAACTTTCACGAGAGCACAAGGAAAGTGTGACATCGGATGGATTGTGGTTTCATAAAAACGCAAGCCATTTATCGTACCGCGGATTATTTTCAGGGGTAAGCAAGAGTTTTTGTCACACAACTTCCAACTTTCTTCACACATTATATTTCAAAATTCCATTTACTTTTAACGGAGTCGAGTCGGTAATGATGCGTGGTAAACGCCCAAGCCCTTGCATTCATTTCAAGCTTTCCTATTGCAAACGCGTTCTCCTCTCAGCTTCTAGCAATTTATTCTTCAATCTCTAGCCTTCCTAAGGACTTAAATCAGATGATGTATCATAATAAGGAGAGCTCGTAATTCTTGTGAAAGCCACCAGTAAAATACATTGGAAAATGTCTGCTAGCTCAGTTTTTTGAACGATATCATTTCAATTCCTGCCAAGTTATTACAAAGGTAATAATACGACAGCCTTCTGTGTATAGATATTTAATGATGTAATAATTCAAAATGAAATTAGTTTCGTACAAGCGATCCTTATATTGACGAAATGGCAGGAGAGAGGAGAAAACTAAGCAACAAAGATCTAAACAACTTTTACTCTTTACCAAATATTATTAGGATGATCAAATTAAGGAGGGTGTGATTGGAAAGGCATGTAGAATACACGGGGACTACAATAAACACAGACAATTTATTGGTTGGAAAGCCCGAGGGGAGAGACCACTCGAAATACCTATGCACAGATGGTAGGATAATATTAAAATGGATCATATAGAAATTTGTTAGGAGAGTGTGGAACAGATTGGTCTGGATATGCCGACTCGTGGCGGGTTCTTGTGAGCACGGTAATGAACATATTTTTCATAAAACGCGGAGAATTTCATAACTCCCTGACCGACTGTCAGTTTCTCAAGGACACAGCTTCATGCAGTCAGATCTGTATGTTACTCAGCTAAACTTCATCTGTAATCCGCAGCGTGACGTAGCTGAGGCTCGCAGACATTTTGCGTCCTATATAAAAAGTGGTAATCAATTACAACATAAATTGACCGATTTCCGTAATCTCAATGTGAGAGAAATGAGTCGCCAGAGCTTACAGGCTTTAGCCCACTCCACTGAATGTCAACGAAGAAAGGGCCGCCCATACCCAGCATATTTATGAACATCGAAACTATCATTCGAGACGGAAAATTAACAAGAAAACACAGAACTTGGGGTACAAAATTATGTAATTATTTAAGCTGTACAGAGAAAGGGAACATAAAAGACAGAAACGTTTAATATACTCAGCTAAACGTGGATGATGATCATTACTGCGATATTATCCTCGCATGAACCACAAAGTTAGAACAACCAACAGACGATTACCGAGTGTAGGCGGAACATCTATTACAGCCGAATTACATTTGCCTGTAGTAACGCGTCGTGTAAGTAGGTGGGGAAGAGAAATGCTTCTTGGGATACAAACCTACTGTCACCATCTCTAGCTAGGAATTGAGTGAGGACATGTCTTAAATGCCTCAGTCAGACACGTAATATTTGTGTTGCTAGTAAATCTTTAAAAGGCTTCCCTCCTTCAAGGAAATGAAAGCCCGCCTAAGATTTAGTGAGAATGGAGATGTTGGTTTCAGAACTATCGATCTCAGTCAAGTGTTAGGTCCACAAACGTTAGTGCGTAGCAACAGCGCCGATTTTGTTGTGAAGAAAACAGCAAGATGCTTGGTAATGCTATAAAGTATTCTTGGCCCTTGAGATACGCAAAATATTCACCTTAGAGAGATCCGTTATAAATGTTTCATAATAAAAGTAAATTTTGCAATTAGTCGGCCACGTTTAGCCTTATAAAGCCCTGACCGATCAAAATCGCTGTTAAAATCATTGACCACAAACCACAGTTATTTGTTTATTACAGGTCAAATTACGAAAGATGTCTGCATAAGTAAACTTACATCATTCGGTTTAGTGACTTTAAAGTCGTGGTTTTTGGGCACTTTCATCCACTGTGTGAAGTGTCGGCTGTCAGACCGATCGAGGGGCCGATGTACTGGAATGTAAATGTTTTCGTAGGGGTGAAGCACAACCTCGCGGTCAACAACACGACACTCCAGGGGGTATTTTCCCCACCACCCACAATTACTGTCAGTCACTATCATGTCTTCACTTGCATGCACAAGTGGTGTATTTCAGACCGTGCATTTATTTCGAAACGAAACGAAGCGAAACAGTAATCTGCGACTTTTATCAAACTGCGGTGGGAGGTTTGTGAGTTTTAAGGTTCGCTCTTATGCTGTGAAGCTAGTAGAGACTGCTGCTTTGCACTGAATAGTTGAGTTATCATGGTATGCTTTTTGAATCAAACCACAACGAAAGAATTCGTCACGAATTCCACCCAATTGCGTTAAAAGATCTCTACAACTTGCGGTTCGCTTTCTTTCTGAAAGGTTAGTACAGATTCAACACCGAATTGAATATTAGAGTTACGTTGACGTGTGTTCGGTATCGAAATACAATTAATATGCTAGTTACGAGTTATTTCTAACGGGAAAATTGATGTAGTTTTACAGTCCAATGTATTGTTAAAATATTTGTTTTCTTTTCCACCAGACGGTCGGCAGAACAATAATTGTGACGATTATAAAAAATATGTACACTTATCCGATAAGACCCTAAAGTCACATTATCGTAGGAACTGGAAATGCGGCAATGGTTCTGTCCGTATGATCGGCAAGTGGGATGACACCAAAGACACTGCAGAAAATATTCTGGGTAACCTTATTATTACAGTCCGTTGAAGAAATTCAGAATAATTCTATCAATATTAGTGTTCTGAGAATGCGGTTGTGCGAATCTGAGGTGGCTCAGAAGAGGTTGTGTGCTGTTTTAGCAGCGACGAGCCTTCCGTTTGAACACTCCATTTCCTCATGACTTGTGAATGACGATGACATCTGAGGCGGGTTAGAAAGGGATGCTATAAATGGATGCGTTATTCCAGTAGAGTTAGTTTAGAGTTCGGCTTATCTGATGGCGCTGACAGCAAAAGCCATCAGGCGGAAAAGGCAAATTACGAAGAAAAAACTAGGGCTAAGAGTCAATGACTGCAGTGAATCACCGACGGCCCAGGTGTCTGGCGATATGACGTCACAGACATGGAGTAAGATGCCGCAATGGTCAGTGTGGTGTACGGGCCAAACACTTGCAAGACTTAACCGTGTCCATTCAAAACATTTTCTATGTTTCAGTTTCCAGTCCTGCGTATCTGATCCGTAGTTTTTAGTCAGCGGTGTCGGAAACTGGAAGACTCACATACGAGTGAAGTTAGGTGACGAAGTAGAGTAGAATGAGTTCTAATTGACGTTTGTATTCAATAAGAATTGAATGAAACTTCCCACAACCAAGAATTATGTTTCTTGTTCGTATCTTGCTAAACATTCATCATGTCGAAAAATGTTTAAACAAAATGTATGCATTGAATACGCCAATTTTGTTTTGAACACAAATAACTTTTGCTGGTATCAGGTCCTGCCACATATGGTGTTGGGGTTCTGTCTTTATTTTAAGTTATGGGTGCAGTTTCCTGGATTCCAACTACGTTTCGTTGTTGAATTCTTTCGCCACAGTGTCGACATTTTCGAAATTAAACTGCACATTTGTGGCAGCCGAAGTTGTCAGAAAGCTCGACTCTTTTGCTTGTTTATTACTACGAATGAACTTAAGGGGCAGAGAACAAGATGTTGGAGTGTGTTCCTATTATGGTAAACTTGAAACAGCCAATTGTAGCAGTTGTAAAAAGAGCTAAAAACAAACTGTTATTGCAGATGTACAATTAGTCAAAACAGAAGAGCTGAAATAAAAAGCTGCCTAGGGATCCAAAACAATTAGCGACATATTATTGCTTATTGCAGATGTCAAAGAGCCGAAACAAATTATTAAACTTGTACCAAGTGTACAAAGAGCTGAAACAAAAATTAAATTATACGACTCTATAATTAATTAAAATGGCTTAATGAAGAACGTCATTTACATGTCTGCGACTGCGCAGTGAGTTTAATGGCGTAATGTCAGGAAGCAGAAGAAATCACTGCAGAGACCCATCGCTAAATCCGTTGACATCTGTAGAAGGAATCATCATGCAATTCTGGAGACCGCGCTTCATTGTGATGGTGTTCACTGGGTGTAAACAATGGGACTTCGTCACACCGCGTGAATGCTGGGGGCGGGGAGTTGGTGTTTTAACACTGATCGGGCCCCAACCGAAACAGACCCCGGTTAGTGGATAGAAGTTCGTTTTCCTGTCAGCTGACTTCAAATAAATAGGTGCGAAGTAGTGGCTCATAATATCAGTTCTATATACTGTAGTCCGGGCGAATTTGTGCGGCTATACAGTTGTAACATACCGTGAGGTTAGTATGGAGAAAATGTTACCTGCACAAATAACGGAGCAAAATAACGCAAATTGATATTTCTCTCGTGTTCGTCGGTAGGGGAGCACAAGCCAGACATCGCCCCTCCTGCGCTGGTGGATTAAAAGAACAAATTGAAAAGAGTTTAAAAAGAAAAAAGACAAAGACCGAGTATTAATACCAAATTAAAATAATTAAGAAAAACTGTTTGTCTATCCTTAACACAAATTCGTTTAACAACTTGGGCTTAAACGTCAGTTTGTAAGTAAATATTATGTCTCCCCCCTCACGGATAAAATCCTGGTGGCACTCATGCTCCCTCCTAAAGTACATAAAATACACAACTGGCGTTTCTGGTAATAATTACATCATCAGGCATTTCGTACTCACCGGAAGGGTGATTGTGATGGCGCACCACGTCCTTGTAGCCCTCGGGGGGACTCAGAGTCACCTGGTCAATGAACTCCAGGGGCGGCTCAAATGTGCAGTTCTCCGGAATGTTGAGGTCGAACCCAGGACCCCCGGCCAGGGTCGTAGCGTCCCGCTTGGATACGTTTCCTGCAAACACCATCACCATTGTCACTTCTCAGCCGACGAGGTCACGCAACCTAACGTAATTTAACTGTGCTGTGGGGAAGGAGGGTAAGAATACGCTTCTGCCAAGCGCACACAGTGCCTGTTTTCAGCACTTTGCCGCCCTGGGTGCAGAAGTGGACGTGTCTTGTTATTGTTGAATACCGAAATGTCATAATGAGCTGTGTGCAGTTATTCAATTGAAAATCGTTTGTCTGTGCGGTGTAAGTTATCTCCAGACTGAACTTGTTTAAACAATTGACTCAACAAAGGTCATATCGAGCTGACGATCGAGGTATATAGATAAGAACACCTGTGACTTGACTTTCAGTTCTATCCACAATGCTACTTTAGTGACTTTCTCCCTTTTTACAGGGTAACGACCTTCTTCTTAAAATAGGCTACGACAGTCACATCATGTTTTTGTAATGTTATGACTTGAATATTATTGCAATAAAATGAACGGTTAATAGGATGTGTTTGATATTCATTGAGAATTTTAATATAATGACTAAATTCTACTGAGAAAAGAAACAGAACTTACATTTGTTGCAATGTGCCCCGGTCTCCCCTACACGTAGGTGTCCCAAGTGGTTAAAGTATGCATGATACAATTATTTTTAAACTTGCCACTGGTTTCTGTTAACTCGTCCGTGGCGAATGGGCGAGCATATTTGTGAAGCCCCAGAATTAGCAGTACGTAAAGTTTGGCTACTTTCGCTTTACGGAGATATTCCTCTCACGGTCTGCATCCTGTTCACGGCGGCTTGCAGTTACCGTGCATTTTCCAGCTCAGGGCGTCTGTTGCTTGACTCAGGCTTAGAAATCTTGCGAGAGCAAAACTTACTTAATTAACCCTTTGAAGCCGAAGCTCATCCAAATAATACTTACGAATTCGGTCTGTACCTCAAAGAAAACAACGCGTCTCCATTACAAAGATAAACTAGTTAATGTTGTTTAAGAAAACATTGTTTACACTGAGGATCATACAAGACCCATAAATACGAAATGTGCAGTTAGTGATTGTTAAGCAGGTAAACAACACATGGGCCTACTTACGATTGGGCTTTAAAGGGTTAAACTGGTTAACGTTTACACCGAATAATCTAGCAACAAGAAACAGCCTTTACGCCATAATTTAAGAGTAAAGGATTAATAAATTCATACAAACTATAGAACATATGGGAATACAATGATAATGTTATTCGACATTTTCACAAACTGACAATTTCGATGATTTCGTGTGAACGTACAGGCGATATATATCACGTACCGCCTATCGCTTGATGCCTGTTGCTAGTTTCTTCGGTGTGAATCCTGCTTCATGTAGTGTCAGAGAACACCGAAACGTGAGGTAGCGCAGTATGATGAACTGCTGTTGAAAAATGTAATAAAATTCGATTTTACGAAGCATGGATGGATGCTCCCATGCTCGAAGTTTTATTTAATAACGCAGGCTACTTGTACGTGTATACACGCAGACACATAATGTGAGTTCAGGTAAGATTTCAGGTTCTGAAGGCGACGACGAGTATGATGATGGCTGTCTTTCTATTTGCTGAACCGTGTAGTCTGGAAGATAGAGGAGCTTACTGCCTTCCCCCTAATACTGGAGGCATTAAATTCCTCTGAAACTTCGGTCGGTATCTATCGGAATACACGGCGCAACATTCCACATGAAAACCATCTTCGTATTAGAACGTAGTTTAGCCTCTTTCATCATGACTAGTCTGAATTTAAATGTTTGTGATTAATGTAAACTAGCATTTGTTAACCAGAAAGCAGATATATATATGAAAAATAAAATAAAACACAGGTCTACGCAATTATAAGCGTGAAAGTCTATCCGAAAATAACTCTTTCGACGTAAAGCAAAGATATCTGTCAGGAAAACGACGCCCGTGAAGAGGTGAATGTCATATTCAGACTTTTAAATGCAAATCCTCTTTTATTGTGTTGTAAAACACTCGACATTATATGGATTTAGAGGTACGTATTCGAAATTAATAATGACTTCTAGAGTTGTGGATACCAAATTTTTTCAATGGTACTGAAGCTCTAAATAGCACTGGCTTTATCAACATTTTGTATTCTGGAATTTGAAAGCAATACTTTTGCATTTTATTAATTTTTATTGTCTGCACTAATTATTAATTTCTTTAAATGACATCGAAAATGTCTACATACCTGGACACTCCCTGTTTCATTTTACTACGTAGTTTTAAGCAGAGCCAAGAGGATGCCGTATAAGAACCGTCACAGCAGGTAGTGGCAACTGTCTCCGTTCTTAATTCTCTGGTATCTGAACCAAAGATTCATCATAGCTGATAGTAAATCCTGCCATATTTTGCAGGTAAGCCTCAGGATGTCACTGAAAATGACGCTGCAAAACTGACGCCGCGCTTTGCGACACAAATTGTCACGACGCTAACTCAATACGTTGTATTTGGTACATCTTGACGCCACCGAAAACATGGAAAACGGACGCCAAGTGTCGCGTCGATACTCTTACCGACAACACCGTAAGACGCCATGTTATCAACTTTCTCAAGTGAAATAAACGGCCTTATATCTACATATTTAAGAGGTAACTTATTAATGCAACTGAACTCAAATGAGGGGACCCCTTCTCTAAGGGACTTCATCTATCTCTATAAAAACCAAATGTTGCTATCTTGGTTGGTGATAATTTGCTGGTAAGGGATTTTGGGCGTTGTGGGATAATATTTATGATATGTGTGATACTGTAACCTCGATATAAGATCGTATTTGAGATTGTACTTCATTAAAACGTCATTGAAATAATGATACCAATTTTTGTGTGCTACCTTGTCAGACTTTTCAATAAAAATATGTTAAGTACTTTAGATCTTCCCGTCGTTATTGACGGGTGATTTACTAGTTCTTATTTAACAAGTGTGGCCCACATGTGACTATCGCCTTGATCTCATTAGTTTTTCTGATGTTTTTTAAAAGCCCTCTTATAACATGCGCAGTCACTCTCGGGAAGATGTATCTGAGAACCGTCTGTAATTATGTCTGTTCAGTGTAACAACGCATAATTTTTGGTTTAAAAATGTTCACCTTTCACATACAAATATTCGTTGTTCACGCCCCTGAATATTTCACTAGAAAGTAGAAGTGAAAACGTGACACATGCAGCTAATAATCTTTATTAATGGACAACAACAGGTGATCACTCGTCACAGACCAGTAGAGAAATGTATTTGTTCAAGTCATTATGAAAATTGTTTTCCTAGTTATTTAACAACGTTTTATGAACTGAAGGGATTACGTAATGTCGAATAAGAAATCGTAGAATTCTTAAGAATGATTAACGAGGGAGACTGTTTAAAAACTCACCAGCTCCAATGTTTATGTGGAGGGGCGAGAAATTGGCCTATTCGTTCTTCAGAACATAAGTCAGAAAGTGGTTTATCGCCCGGCTAACTTACTCTAACACCATGGAGCAGAGTCCTTCTGAAGAAAATAACAGTTGCACAGTTAGCCAAGAATTGTCCGCTTTTCTGGAACCGCAACGTTCATCATCGTATTCACAAGAGCCCACTGTTATTTTAAGATTCATTTAAATATGATCTTATCATCTATGCCTGGGTCTCCAAAGTTGCTACTTGTCTTTAGGTTTTCCAACTAAAATATATGGATTTCTCATCTCAACGTGCTACATCGTGCTACAAGACCCGCTCATCTCATTCTGCTTGATTCAGTGAAGACTAGGCTCTCAAGAATTGCCCTAACATGCATTAAAATGTCAGACACGAAACAATTTGGCATTACAGTTGACGCATCGTTGGCCGTTACAAACACGTAGGACGGAGGAGAATCAACAGACAAAGCGCGTGCCTGCGTTGTTATTGTTCCTTTGGTTCACAAAATACAGTTTAATGCAAGTCAGTGGATGAAAGTCCCACTCCCCTTTTCAACTTTCTATCTTACTGTGATGAAGCTCGAGCTCGGAGTTGTTTTGCGTCCACTGTCACTATTATTTCGCACATTTATAGAAGTTTTAATAGCACATCACACTCTATTCCTTTAATAGATGTAGAAACGAGAATGCATTTTAAATTTGGGAATAACGACATTTTTGTAGGACAGATTGTATTATTATTGTTGTTGTTGTTGAACTAGTGTTATTATTATTATTTAGTATTATTTATTTTATTTATAATTATTAAATTGAAGTATATTACTTAGGTATCGTATTTAGTCCATTTACTTGTGAAATATTATTCAATAAATGAATCGAATTATTATTATTAATATTAATATGGTATATTTATATATTTAGTTTCATTTGTTTAATTATTCGTGTTTTTTCCGTCTAATCACAATTTATATAAATAAAATTATACATAAGATATTAAAATATCATTTACATATTTGGTACAACTTTTTACTACATGTTTCGGTTACATTGAACCATCGTCAGGTGTAAAGTTAACTTTACATTGAACCATCTTCAGGTGTAAAGTTAACTTTACACCTGAAGATGGTTCAATGTAACCGAAACATGTAGTAAAAAGTTGTACCAAATATGTAAATGATATTTTAATATCTTATGTATAATTTTATTTATATACAATTGTGATTAGACGGAAAAAACACGAATAATTAAATTTTAATTTTAATTCACAATATGACGCAATTATATCAACTTTCATTTGTTTGTTTGTTTTACTTTTATTATTATTTAAATAAATTAATTACTTATTATATTTTATCCTGTACTCTGCTTTAGTGCTTGGTTGTTATTGGCCTTTTTGGCTGTTGTCAAGCACTTATATAAATGAATTGAATTGAATTATTATTAAGCAGCTAATTAATTAAATTTTATAAATTAAAGCTCCTTGCAGAACATAACACACCTCTAACTGGCTTTAAGCCAGTGATTACAATCTTTATCACTCCACGAACGCTTTACTACAGAAGCAATACCCGAATTTTAAATTGGCCTTAAAATAATTATTTTTACAAAAACATCCGCCATTACGCTTTGCTTCTAGAGTCCTACTTGTCTAATAATTCGTGTTGCCCAAGGTTTTCGCGAACCACAGTTTTATAATCACTCCGTTAAGGTGTAGAGACAGGTGGTCTGCTTTCCAGCTGTGACAATTTATGCGCAATTATCTGCAGAAAACGAAAACAATAACACGTAAGGGAAGTGCAAAATTACCGTGCAACACACATTAGGCATTATTCATATTTAAGCCAAACTGATCATCAGTTAGCGAAGTGTAGCAAACACCATAACAAGTGTTTCTCATGCATGTCTACATTGTAGCATTATAAATTTAGTAATATCTCGAAAACAGTACGTTAAAGAATCATGTAACTGATAAAATTTTGAATTTATTATTGTGTAACGTCTGCTGATAGGATTTAATGGAAAGTGGTAGTCCGTGCTATCCAATTTTGATCGATATTCAACTCGATAGATAAATTTTAGTGATGATTCAAAAGCGACAAACTGATAAAATTTCATTTATATTACGTTGATGGGTTTTAAAGTCGACCATCCACGACGGTCACAAATTGAAATCAAACCGAAAACTGTACATTTAGTTCTTCTGGAATGTTGCGCCGTGCAGACTGTTAGAAACTGATCTACATTTCAGAGGTGCTTGCTACCTCCATCATTATGGTCCAAATAATTGAGGCAGCAAGCACCTCTGAAAGGTAGACCAGTTTCTACCAGACTGCACGGTGCAACATTCCAGAAAACAGGCGTCTTCATACTCATCGCCGTGAAAATTTGAAATCTGACCTCAACTGCTTTGTTTCTGTAAACGGTAGAGAAATTTTGTCCACACCGTTGTGATAGCGAAATATACCATTTGAAAGTGATGTTGAGGCATCCCAGAATGCGTACATTTAGAGCGGAGTTTTTTCATGGGGAATGGCAGACAGAAAAGAAACTACCAAGTGTTGACATTTGATTGCGGAATTTGTGCGATTGGTATATACTGACCTACTGCAAACATAAAGCAAGAAAGTGGATGTGAAAATTAACTTTCACGTGAATTTTCATTAGCGACAGATAAAAATCAGTGTAAATAATCGTTATATTACGCTGAATCACACAGAGCGTTTCGCAGTTATGACGCAGTTCTGTCAGACTTTACAAGTATTTTCGTCTTCGAGCTACAAAATATTACTGCAAATATTTGGCTTATCTGTGGTAATGATACGTGTTTCACACATGTGAGCATGTACCTGGGGTCCTGAGTAACACCTGCACTGCGCCTCCGGGGGGCTGGATGGGGCGCCCGCAGCCAGCTGGGGGAGGCGTCTTTACCATCCCCACGATGGGGGGCAGGAGCCGTCCCACCTCGGCAGAGGCGCCACACGTGCAGACCTCCTCCTCGTCCTCCATCTCCTCCTCTTCGCCCTCCTCATCCTCCTCCTCTTCCTCCTCATCGTCCTCCTCTCGTATCAGGATTACATAGTCTGCGTCAAAGAACTTGTTCTTCGACTCGTCGAACTGAACGCGGTGCTTCTTCTTGGGGGCAGGCTGATTCTGTGGGGGCGGAGGCTGCTGTAGAGGTGGGGGAGGCGGGACGGGCACGGGAGCAGCTTTACTACCCGGGGTCTTCTTGTGGTGTCCCCCATTGCCTGTCCTCTTGAGTACCGATTTTAAGATCGACCTGGCCGTCGAGTGGTGATGGTGATTGTTCACGTGTCCATTGCAGTCGTTCGCCGCCCCCGACGCCGCCTCCGTGCTGGTTCCGCCATTGGCGATAATGACGGGTTTGTCTGCGGGGGCTGCGTCGTTGTCGTTGGTCTTGTTCTTCTGCCGCATGGCATCACAACACCTGTTGCCCACTGCACTCACTGTGTCCCTAGGGACTGCAGCATCACTCGCACGGTGGACTGGTGCCTGGTCCCTAGGGACTGCGTTTCTACTCGGTTCTGCACGTCCACTCTCCGGGGCGTACTGCTCCGAACTGTCAGCTGCGGCGCAGATAGTACCGTCATGCGCCGCTTCACTTCCGATGTCGCCACTGCTCGTGCGCCGTTCATCCGCGGTCGATACTGGCGACGCCGTCGATCTGGGGGCGGCACACGGGTGCCTAACGCACATATCCAGCTTTGTTCCCTCTTCCTCGATTCTTTGCTTGGTCTCTGTGGCCATCTCTGTTGTTGCCTTCTCAGATGCGCCGTGCCCCTCTGTACACTCTGTTTGCTTTGTCGGCGTGGCCTCTGTAACATCGATGTCTTTATTCACCGCTTTCGTCTGAGTCTCCTTATCCACTGCATTTCTCATGGCCTCCTTTGATGTGATGATTGCCGATAAATCCACAGCAGTCTGTGTCTCCTTATCAGAGTGAGGCACCGTCACGGCTCCTATGTGACCCATATCTTTGCTTTTCGACAGGTCATTTTCCTCAGGAGCTGATTCGTAGCGGATTCCACGGCCCCCTGAGGCACTAAGCGTATCCAGCATATGATCGCGCTGGAAACTTGCCACGCACCTGTCAATATCCAGACGGATGTTGTCTCGCGTTGTCATGGCAACCGCAGTGTCTTCGTTAGCAGCGTTGTCCTCATTTTCGTCAATGAAAGGGAAGCTGATGTTCCTTCTGTTGTAGCTACGAGTGGCGCCTATCAGCTGTTCTATTGTAGTCGGAACAATAGGCTTAGACGTGGCTGCACCACTTGCCGTTGAACTTAACTCGACGTTTTTGTTTTCGACATCCGACGTTTCATTAGTGTCACAAGTTGCGCTTGGTACATTTCTCTGACCAGTATTAGTTCCGTCTATACCATTTGCTGCTTCATCGGTAGAATTTAACCGGTAACATTTTAAATCATTATTTATCGTGGCTGTGTTTAACGCGACATCTGTAAGATAAGTATTCATTGCTTCTGTAGTCATTGATGAATCATAATTGTTTAAACGCATTCCAGTATTACTCATTCCCATATTAATTAGGCCCAGGTCAGTATTTATGGTCGCACAATCACTTTTAGTACTTAAACTGACATCTTTTGAATCTGCATCCGTTATGTTTGTAATAATTGTAACTGCACCCTCTTTCGTGACCTCTAAAACTGCGTTCTCTCCATCAGTGTTCGTCCCTTCTTCTTCACCGCCAACGCTGTCAGTATGACACCGGTCGGTCTCACTCTCCTCGGACTCTTGGGTGGAGTAATGGCTTCCCATTTCTTCGCCTTGTCGACATCTATGTGGCACCCCTAGATTATCATTGCTGGATGTCAGATCCAGTGGTCTTCTTGACGAAACGTCCGTGTACCATGTGGCACCACTTCCATTTCTCACGTTATAATCGCCGTATAGAGGCTGACACAGAAGTGAGGTTATGTCTTCAGGTACTGTGTTACTCTGAGCAGCGGTCAGACTGCATGAACCCGATTCGGTGTCGTTCGGAAGCTGTCGATGATAATATTTTACAGGCCTTTGAACTATATCTCGATATTGGTATATAGGCAATTTGTCGAGTCCACGATCGACACTGTATTTAGGTTCTAAGACATTATCACATACGTTCAATAGGTTATCTTCACCGTGTCCCAGGAATGTCACATGATCACCAGCTGAATCACTTTTAATCTGAGCCGAGTTGTGAACCCGTGTGCCGCCCTGGCGAACTCTAGCCACAGACTGTGGGAGAAGGCAGGACGAGCACAATGGTGGAAACAGTCGGTCACGGTAAGTGAGCACCTGCAAGGTGCAAGACAGGCCCTCAGTCAGTTCCTGGACCTCCTCGCCAGCACTTGCTGTCCTGCATCCATCACTTTCAACGTTAATCGAGTCGGCATAGTTCATTCTGAGACCACTTAAGTGTTCCGTGCCGTTTAAGTTCTCAGCACTAACACTAACACCGTCCGTTTGCGTCACCGTCGCTTCGTCAGCACTAACCAACGAAGATACTACCCGGGGGAACTGGTTTCTGGCACTAGAATTCGTGCTACTTGGTTCTGAATTGTTACTAATACCTGTTATTTCTTCTCTCTCATCAGAGTAATCATTGACACTAAACGACTGAGCGTGTTCTAAAACTTCAACCAAGTCATTAGTTCCAGAAAACGGCAAAACACTACGAACATCTGTTTGGTTACAGTCTTTGTCAACAATATGTGTCCCTATGATGTTAACATCACATAAACTAACTGAAGTATCGGTTTTATAGACACCAACTTTCTGTTCACACGGTGACAGGCTTAAGTAGTCAGTTTGAACAAATTTATCAATACTGACAAAAGGTATTTTCTTTAATGCACAAGACTCGTCACTAACCGATTCATTGTCGGAATTACTAACACTGTCTGTCTGTACATATTTTTCAGCACTGCGTGTTCTTATCAAAATGTCATCGCTCACACTAACTATTTCGTCTCCAAAATGAACATTTTCTGTTTTAGACAGATCTTCTGTAACGTCTACAGCGTCTTTAACTGAAACATTAATACAATCGGCACCACTAAACGCCTCATCGCTTATCCCTTCATTGTACGGGGGTTCTGTTATGGGCGATATCATTCTGTCCCCTACAACAATATGTATGTCCACTCTCACATCGCCAACACTGACGGTTGGTTGTTCACTTGCCACATTCAATCCGACCGTAATTGTTGAATTTCCGTTTATAGCGCTAATTAATTCGTTTTCATCACTAATGACATAATATTCATTACTTGTACTGTCTTCTGGTGAAGCAACATTGAGAGTCGGATTCGTATAGAGCTGGTCAACAATAGAAGATATTCCAGTGACCACAGCAACAATTTGTTCGTTTTCATCTTCAACGTTTGTTTTTATCTCTACATCAATCATATCTGGTGGCACACGGTACTGTTTAACGTTTGCGTTGTTTAGTGACACCGGACTTATATTTCTGTATATGTTTTCAGTGTCCATATATTTGCGTACTGCATTAATAACACTTGATATAATGGCTTGTTCAACATTCCCACAGCTATGAGCAGCACTGATATCTGCACGATGATAAATTTCTGGCGCGCTAATGCTAGGGTCACGGTCGGATGCTCGTCTTGACCCCCACACCACCTGTTCCGTTTCCGGTTGCATGTGGAAGAAGCCAAGGGTTCCCACGCATTGTGGGACAGCACCCCTATCTCCAGCAGCTATTGTCCTCCTATGTGGGCTTCCAGTTCTGGACACGCTGGCTGGATACTCTGTATCCTCCGCATTGTCTTCCGCTCCTTCTTCAGTTACACAACGCACTGGCCCTCCTGTCACTACTCCCGATACAAGTTCGATATTCTCCATGTTTCCACTTACAGTCGTTCTTTCATACTCTCTTTGATCTGTTTCTGAAAATGTAACGTCCATTTCTTTATTGTCTCCTTGCATTCTTCCTTCCCAGTCTTCTCTTCCAACTCCTAAGACCGCCGTAGAATGATCTAAAGCGCGCAATTTACTTGGTTCCTGACATTCTTCTTCTCCTGCTTCTGATATCATCACAATCTTCTTATGATTGTTGTCCAGTTTACTTTCACATTTCTCTCTTTCGAATCTACAAATTCCCTCATCCGTGCCAGATTCATTGTTTGTAACTGACCACATGTATTCTTGCGCCTCTAATTCTGTATTCACAACAATCTTCTCTGTGTTTTCGTTGTGTACGTTCCATTTAGGCCTATTTTCTTCTATTCCAGGGCCATAACCGATTATAACCTTCTCTGAGTTATTTCTAAATGCGTCCTTATATTTCTCCGTCTCTAATTCCGCGATTTTCTTAATATTTCCATCTGTTTTTACACATTTCGACGCCGTCTGGAACAAATCTTCTTTTTCCAGAATATTAAAATATTGTAGCTCCGATGATATGTCCGCCAATGGAGCCCTAGGACTTAAGGAGCCTGAGGACGAAGAAGACGTGTCTCTGACGTCCCAGGGGACGTGGAGAATTTCGTCCACCAGGTCTCGCATCTCGTGGCAAAGAGGAAATTTCACCGTGGAATCTGACCTTCCTTGAGTCTCCATAATTGTAACGATAGTGCAGTCAACTAGGATAGACACGCAATCTTGTCTCTAAGCCACATTCCACGTCTGTACATTTTCTAAAATGATATTTTCTTTCTGTATTTTTTGCCATCTCTCACACGCTACTGTAACAGTTCTCAAGAAATTTCACATGCACAATAACGATGTAACTGATTTTTGATAATAATCAAAACTTCTAAATGAATCCATAATTTGCAGGATTCTGATCCGAATCAATATTTAAATACGCGGAAGTAACAATTCTTAACATGACAGTTAAATGTTGGAGCGCTCTTAATTAAACACGCATGCGACGTTTAAACTTATTTGCAAGTCCCGTGCATGTTTTTCAACTTTTCTTTCACAAAAGGTAAAATTGCGTCGTCCTGTATCCCGTCTCTGCTTAAATATAGATGAAACGCCTGGGGTCTAAATTTTTATTTTATGCATGACCAACTCTGTAATCGATGTTGGTTGTTTATTGCATCTTTTGTGCAGTTTCTTTGCGGTCTGTACCAGTTATGTCTATGACGTGCTGTAATTGGCAAAATACTTAAAGTTACTTATATCATAGAAGTGTTTTCTTTGTGGTCCGGTTGACGTTGAGTGCTGAAGCTGGAGTATCGTTGTTGCTGTTTAATTTGTTTGTTGCTCGGGCTTCCTGTTGTGCAGGCACCTGAAAACAATTTCAAAAGTTGCTCTCCTCTGCAGGTGGCTCTTTTTCTGTAGCTCCTCACAATAAGTGCCGACAGACTGTTGCTAGCTAAGAAACTTTAAGTATGCTTTCATCTGTTCTATAAATTCAGTTGAAATTTTTGGGACTCGAATAGTCGAGAGATTCAGTATGGTAGGTGTGGTATAATATTTAAAATAATTTCTTTATTTCAACATATCGAAAGTCGAGGGAAAATGATTAGCAATCCTATTATGTGTTTGGGAGGTTTCAGCTTTAAGTTTTGGTTCGGAGACTCCTGTCCTGACACATTTTGTGTGGTTTTCCTGTCAAATGCTTGTTAAGTACTTTACAGACCACGATCGCTTCCTTCCGTATCCTTTCCAATTTATTATTCATTGTATCATTCGACGCTATGAGCTACTGACAGTGTCGTTAAATCGCAAGTAAATAAATAAATAAATAGATTTACTTCAAACACAACGTTATAATCTCTATGTGAGGCGTGCCTGTTTCTCGTTGATTTTATTCGAACATATTTTAAAATCATTCAGTAGCTCGAAAAAACGCCGCAATATAGATTCATTGAAGTACATTCACTTTTAACCAAGTCTACAATAAATCGTTGGAATCGCTTGCCCCCAGGAATCTTGCGACCTCTCTACTGTTCATACTCCCCTCTGAGTTGGCGCCACCCGCGCGGCTTAGAATGCACTTCGCAGACTGCATGTTACAGTGATCCAGCCATAAATCCACGCAACACTGTTTGTTATCTCCTTCGTCTGATTCTTCTTTCAAAACAAGATTCGAGATGAAGAGCTGCATTAAGGTCCACCAGTTTATCCTACGCTTTAGAACGATTTCTCAGAACAGGATCATCTTGAACCAAACACTTGTGTATATCTCATAGAAGTGTATTAATTTTAAACTAATTTTCCACTTATTATTGTGCATTTAAGAATGTACTAAGAACTCCATGGAACAGTGACCGTTTGAGAAACTGGTAGTCGCTCAGCTGATCAGGGAATTCTGCGTCTTTTACGGAAGAAAAGACTGCACGGAAGCTATTTCACACCCTCATACACTATTAAAGAACTGGCTTTATATTATCCATCTATCTTCGTCTAGATCTTAATTTAGGTTTTTTTCGAGTAATATCTTATAAAACGACGCCTTTCTCACCCCGCGCTACATATTCCGCCCGTCTCTTTCCTCCTTGATTTGAAGAGTAGCTGTTTGTCATCAAGCTCATGATTATGTAATTTAATCTATTCATCTATTTCTTCCTGTTTATAACATTGAAATATTCTTCCTAAACACTCTGTAGGTATGTTGTTTCCTGAGTAATAAAAACCAAGTTTTACAACCATATAAATAACAAACAAAATTCACCAGTACAAAAATAAAGTGGTACGAGTCCAGAAAGTTCAGAAAATCCTTTCATGAGGTTTAATGTTTCCTTAAATATGATGCAATTTAGATATGAACTAAAGTCCTGACTGAAGTATTGATTGTTCTAAATGATGGCTTATATGAAATGTGGGCTCTAATTTAATTTGCTCTCGTGTCATAGTAAATAATTCCAACAGCATAAATTATACATTTGCGTGGAAAAATGCCGAAAGAAAGTTTCTTTGTAAAACGGAATTAGCATAGAAGGAATTAAAACAGCAAAGAATCTCACAAACAATGCAGTTTATAGTCAATTTCAGATTAATTAGTCTGGAAAAACAGTTTTGTAATATAGAGTTTTTCTTGATTTTTGTCGTTACGTTTACAAAAATCTTTCTGCAGCCAGCCTAGAATATTTATCGTAACCCGCATTGTGAAATGTATTCAGGTTTCGTACGTAAATTTTACCTGTCAGTGATGATTTCAGACAATCCTAGTAGAAAGTCATGTTATATTTTGTCTCGTATATATCTTTTCGCACTGCTGGTTTGTTTAATTTTATATTTCATGAGTTATGTGCTATGCTATTACGAAACATTATATTTGGTATTGTAGAGGTAAGAGGACTGTTGCCCATTTATCACCTTTTTAAACTGAAACTAAATACTGTTGATTTCCTATTGGTGAAATAGTCTGCGGTTAATCAAACATTTCCAGCAGTGTCCGCCAATCAGTCAGCTAGCCAACCAACGCAAACAAAGTAATTCAGTCTGTTGTTTATGTCTATTTGCTTACACCAACCCGAATTTTAATTACAATTTTTTGTTGACAGTTCTCATTAAACTTTCAGTCACTTTAATTAAAAAATAAATTTAAAGAAAGTGATCTATCATTCTAGCTGTTTACAGAATAAAGAACTAATGTCGCAGAACTTTGCTGTATACAGTTAGCAGTCCTCTGGTATGACGAACTCCTTTAAAGTTTTTTTCAGATCCTCAAGGCTTCTGCTTATCTACTGAAAAACATAAAATGTTACCTTGTTAGTGCCATGAGGCAAATACGAATTGATGCAACTTTAAGTAATATCCAAGATCTCCAATAACATAAGACAATGTCATCAGTTTACAACACTTTCTTTAAATTATCAATTCGTTTTCATTTTAGGATGTACACTGATGTCATTAAACGCAGAATATGCTATTATCTGATCTCTCAAAAAACTGTGGATAATTTGTCGCTATACAGTTTGATTACATTAGTTAATCATATTGACATCGCGACGAATATGATAAAATTTGTCACATATTGTAGGAATTAGGACTCTTAACGATTCAACACTGATTAAAATTATTAGATATTTTAAATGAAACATCGACAAGGTTGAGTTACAAAAGTAACGGCTGTCAATGCACACAAGGAGCAGTATTATTCTCTTCGCCACCACATTCAGAGGCCGCTGGGACCCACCAGCTAGCCTCCTGCCAGATGTGTACCTTGGGCTCTTTCACTGGAGTGAAACATACCAGAGCATGAAGCTGACCCCTCATCTGAATATAATGCGTGGATATTTGCCCCCACTTTCCGTGGCGCGATACTCAGACACTGGGAAAACTTAAATTTTCACCTTTACCCTACTAGAACTTTGCTGGATCAAATGCTGCTGTCATCAAAAATATCCGCGCCACTCTTTACACCCTGGCAGTTATCACACAACTGCACGGACAGATCGTAACTGCATATTCTAAATGTTTTTGATGACTTGTGTTGTCATAAATATGGTGTTATTTTTTGGGCGTTGCCCAACGCCTAAGTTCTTCAAATTCGGCTTTTCAGAATTTGTATCTGCCTCAGCATCAGGTAGCAGGGGAGGAGGTTTCTTACTCAGATTGGCCTGTTGGATGGAGCTAATCTGAGATCAAGAGTAGGCCCCCTCCCACTTCTGACTCCTCATGATGGAGAGAGAGCTGTTTTCCGAAACGTCGAATATGAGAAAATGTAAACGTTGGACAGCGTCCAAAAATTAATGATAATTTTTAATTATAACTGGCGCGAACATTAAATCACACTCTCTTGCCCGTCTGCTTACGACGTGATTATATTTCAGTCTGAGAGCACTGTATTTTCTCTTTTCCCATTTAAACACCAAATTCCTAACTTACCATGAAGAGCCCACCTATGGATTTTCAAGTTGTAATTACAATTATACTTATATCGTAGATTTTAAAAGCGTGCCAGTTCAAAACTATTACCGCTGTGTCCTGGAACTTCCACTAGGCGACGTCTCCAGGCAAACACTAAGGGTCCATCACTTGCGGGGTGGTGCTAGAGATGATGAAGATGGCACGGGGCGTCCCTGTGCCTTGCATGTCTTGGGACGCCACGCCCTCCTCACTCCCTGCGAGCAACAATGTACCAAAGATTGCCAAGAACATTCGTTGTCACCTCCGGATTATTTGTGTTATTTATTCGGTCACACTTTAGGTAACATAATAACGTTGTGGGAAAAAATGAGGCTGTTTAGAGTCTAGTGAGTCTAGTGCTAATGAATGAGGCTGTTCAGTGTAACATGGGCAGTTTCGATATCGAATGATTGACTGTAGCTTCACGTCCTTCCGTTGCTTGTAATTCTTACGCTGTTCATGAATTAAAGAGCTGCCTAGGAGACTGTTGTAAGCGACATTTAAATTCCAGCGAATTGTGAGACAGTGCCCTGACTTCGCCGTTTAGAACATATTTACGGCATTGGAGGTACATCTGTGAATTAGTAACAACAGACCCTAGGAAGTCACTAATTAAATCGCCTTGTGATTCCGGGCTCTCTCGGCGGCGACTATGAAGATTGAATTCTGGG
This sequence comes from Zootermopsis nevadensis, assembly GCF_977971745.1. Classification (NCBI taxonomy): domain Eukaryota; kingdom Metazoa; phylum Arthropoda; class Insecta; order Blattodea; family Termopsidae; genus Zootermopsis; species Zootermopsis nevadensis. Next base: position 18,505,334 of record NW_028259192.1, on the reverse strand, counting down.
TTGTTGCGCCGTGTAGGCTGGTGTAAATTTGCCGACTTGCGAGGTCGATAAACTTCTTGCAGACTGCACGGCGCAGCGACCTAAAAGACAACCATGTTTTTTTGTTTTTTTTTAAAAGTATTTACTGCAATACGCTAGTTTATTTTGCAAGATACGGGTACATTTCTCAGCTACATAATATTCTACCGTAAATTTTGTCTCGACTTCGCTGCAACAAAATTAAGCTCATATTTTTTTCTCGAAAGGTCTAATGAAAGCAAACATTAGAGCCGATAATACGCACGTTTGAACGTGCCTTTCTTTTCCGTTTGGCTGTTCTGTTTATCGCAACAAGTCGCTGTAATTTCTGTTTCATAACACACAACAGCTTCCACCTTGTTCTGACTAACCAGCCCATACTATGAAACTGAAAGACACGGAAAAATAAACCTTGTTGTTTATGCTTGCCTAGCGAAAGGGTCACTGCAGTAGACAAACACGTAGTGTCGCGCTCTTGTGAAAGCTGGGAAAGGTCTTTTAGACTTCTACTGCTGGGCAAACAGTAGTAGTTTCAAACTTGCGGTTCTACTGCTGGGCAAACAGTAGTAGTTTCAAACTTGCGGTTCACTTTATCCAGTCTACTTTCTTTAACCCAAAATTAAAAAATACATGTGCGATGTATTATTACATGAAGCTAATAATGAGTTATCCCCATACTATTTGACTTAATGTCTTTAAGGTAGTAATTGTAAAATGATGCAGGAGCCAACTCTGTAATGATAGCAGAACCATGGCCACTGAATGTTGCCTAAATAAGGTATTGCCAATTTAACTGTTAGTTCTTTCAGAATCAGCACAATTGTTAATGTTGTAAGACTTGAGGTTTTCACAGCGGTGAGTATGAAGATTTCTGTCTTCTGGGTTGTTGCGCTGTGTAGTCTGATCGATGTTAACCAACGTTTCAGAGGTCATACTGCCTCCGTCATCAGGGCGATGAATAATAAGACGGAAATCTTCATTGTTAATGTTGTTTGCGTCTAAAACGAGCAGGAATTTATAGGTATAACGTTTGCCGCATACGTATCTTGAAATATTTCTACCTAGGCTATGAACAAAGTCTTGTTTACATAACTTATAAGACTAAAAGTTGTATAATTTGGAGGGGGAGACTTTCCAGAAATTGATCACTTGTAAGAAATGTAAAACAGTTAACAGTAGTAGGCCCATACTTTTCATTGTATTATCGTGTTCATTGTGATGTTCTAAATTTACACCTACGTTTTTCTCGTCATAAGTTTTAATTAACAGCACAGGTTTGAAACTATAAAGCGAGCTGTCCAGTATATGAAAGCAAACGATCGATGAAGGTGTTTAACTTCCGAACTGTCTTAGTTGGACAGAAACATGCAAGTTTCGAAAACAATTCACAGACAATCCGTGATACATCAGTAGGCAAACTGTAAACTGCCGATTGGATTCACAGTCGAAAAGAAGTTTTTACTTACTTAGGCTAAAACTGTACAGCGGCGACATGATACGGTGTTGTATTTGATTAGTTGTAACAGTGATATTAATAATAACAGTTTTAATTAGGCATTCCGCCATTGACGACGTTCAGGAGAATGGAGGTATAGCTCCATGCGTTTTTAGCCTCGGCATTAGAGGGAGATGGGTGATCAGCGTTTCTCTCCAGTCGCTTTACCGTCGGATAAAAAGAATCTGAGGCTGGATGGGTCCCGGAGATGGACTACAAATGGTGAGGAAGAAAAAGAGATCTGCCCCGCCGGGAATCAAACCCTGGTTGTCCAGTCTGCATCCGGTAGCAGTCTTATTGAACTGTCGCGGCTTACATTATTGTTATTATCATCATCACATGCATGCATTACACGAATATTACTAATAATAATATCTAGTGTTGGAGAGATTTATCACCAGAGATACTTCAGCTTACATCTATAATTATTGTGGAATACTGAAGCACAGAAACAACTTTAATTGCTCTTGAAATAACAACAATAATAATTTAATTCGTTTCTTAGAGTGCTTGCCACCGTCAAAGAGTCTATGACAGACAGACGCTGATAATATACAAAATAAATATAGAGCGGTGAGGAAAAGTGGTAAAACAAACAAAGACCCAAAGCTAAATACAATAATCAATCTTAAATTCTTCTGTTATCAAGAAAGTGTTCTCAAGGGATATATTGTTTTCACTCAAAATGTCCCAAAATCTGCAAATGTCACTTAATGCAATAATGCATCCAGCTGTAGGACTCTATCTTACCGCACTGCTCACGCTGAAAATAGATAATTCTCTTATTTTCTTTCTAAACACATGAATACCAAGATAATAATACAAATTATAATAATAGGCGTCTAATAATAGTAACAATAGTGCGTTTTAAGTACACAACGCATGTTCACCACAGCGATTTGGCAGTTTGACAGAACGTCTCTTGTGATACGTGTATTTGTTTGACGAGTCATATTCAAATTGTTCGGAATGAAACTGGAATATATTAGATTTGTTCTTAAGAAGTGCGTTTCTAGAAGGTTTCTAAAGTTTGCTGTTTTCGTGCGACTTTGACAGTGTTTTGAATGTATCTTCTTCTCATTATCTCTCGTCTTTGTCATTATAAATAGGACTACTCTTTGGGTTGAACCCCCTCTTTTCTCCCAAGCCCATGCATAACAAAATCCTGCATAAACAGAGCGCTACATTACCGACTTTAGTTGCGTAACCCACACGTCATATCCTATTGGACTGCTGAGGTCGATGACCCTATGCAGTCAAGGCCTCCTTCGACTGGCCGATCCAGTACTGTTCACAGCAAAAGCAAGAAAAAGAATATCTCTCGGTGGACATTTAAACGTTTAAAAACACCGTAGACATTCCATGGTGGCGTTGTGTTTGCCTGTCCGCATGCGTAGAATTCTGATTGTGGAAGGGGATCTTGGGCTTGTAAATTAACAATATGAAGTAAGAGCATAGACTTGTGTCATTTCATTTACCAATCAAAAGCCTATTGTCTACGTAACGATGTTTAGAATCACAGTATCAGTGTATTATTTTGCATGCTTATGCTGGCACAGACCTTACAAGAGGCCGTGCAAATTTTTGAGGTCGTGTCAGACTAGTGGAATGTGTTTGTGGCAGATCTTCTGAAAATTCGTTTGGTAACTGGTCTGTTTAAAAACTCTGAATTTGTGTTAATAATAATAATGGATGGGTTCTTTCTATGGACGCTATGCGTCTCGTGACGTCATAACATGTTAACTGTGATCGTAAGCAACTGACTGCAGGTTTAGTACGGTTCTTAACCATGTGCCTGATAAGACTTTAGGTGCATTTCACGTGTCGCTTCGTCAACTCGCACAAAATTCTGATTGTTTACAATGGCAGACTCTGCTAAATTAATAGAGACTAAACGGAAGTATTGGCTAGCAAGTTCTGTCTCGCATCTCGAGGGTTAAATTTCCAAAGAAGAATACTTTAAAAACAGTGAATACTGTATCTCTACTTATGGTCCACTAGGAACTTCTGCACATATTGGCTGCTTTTTTGGTGAAAATATCAAACCGTTAGAATCACTCCAGTATTTTATTCTTCAAATCATTATTTCCAGTGTTTGTAACATAGCACCAAGCGAGTTTAAATACCAAAAACCCGGTAGTTTATGAAGTAATAATCACCACTGGAATACTTTCTTGGGATTTTCCCCATTGATCATTAGAATCATCTCACTTTTACAAAATAGAATTTACGTTGTTTAACAGGCTGCATGTGGTGCTGAGTTCAGTGATAAAGCTTTATAAAGGCTTAAGGGACTCGATAAAAATGACGCCACTAGTTTATATGATAAAAGAGAAAGGATCAACTTGTGAAATGTCGTATGTTCTGTTTTTAATTAAAATAATTAAACAGTGGACATGATTTTCGGAACAATCATCCACTGTAACAAACCTCTGCACTCAGATGTCCAACAACATGACACTTGTCATAGTCAATGGCAGCATGGAGATTTCAACGCTAGATCAAGATTCAAACCTACTTTGCCAATCCTATAAATTTTCCATAAAACGTGTCTCCTCTATAGTGTACCGCAGTCACTGAGACTATAAGCTCGTTATAAAAGTATGCAACTTCAAACAACATAACATGCTATGACAACGTAAAACTTGTCTGTAAAAAGACGATGAAGCCAACTTCTTAATGCAGTTTAATTAATTCTTCTCATAACGTGTGATCGACCTCATAGACTTAACTGTCGTACTACAGTATCCGGCAATAAATGAGGTGCTTTAAGAATCAGTAAAACTCCATCTCTCTTAGGGTTACTAATGTAACAATCACAAGTAATGCTGTTGCCGGATAAGGCGGAAGGAATGAAGACCTGTTGTAGCGCTCATTCTTAGCGTATTTCTTAGTAGGTCTAAGCATAATAAATGATTAAATCAGGTTGTCCAGTCCTCCAGCAATGGGTCGGGGACCGGTACTCTGCCTGTCCCATCTTATACGAAACAAATAGTAGTTTACTAACTAATAATTATTTGCATGTCTAAACGTGTTTATTTATAATGCAGGAAATGACATGGACAAACGGCGGGGAGGCCTGTTATCTTGGCCAGTTCTGAGACCTTGACGACTGCAATCTCGGTCGGTTCAAACAGTAAATGTTTCTCCTGTGTGTTTCTTTTTGTTACGATGGAGTGAAAATACGTCTGTGTGGATGATGATTGCAGCGATGGAATGAAATTGACAAAGCAAAACCGATGGACTCTGAGAAAAACCTGTCCCAGAGCCACCTTCCCCACCACAAATCCAACGCGGATTGTCCTGGATTTCCGGAGAGAGAAACCTACGACAAACTACCTGTTCTATTGCATGGCCCTCAAATGTGGTTTATGCAGTTACTGGGGGAATGCAAGAGGGCCGTCGCGAGGACTTGACCTTACTTGGCAGCCACAATGCCACACTGTAGTACCAAGGCCTTGCATCTCGTATCAGCTGTACCACGCCACGTGCCAAGCTGACTGCTCGGCTGATCGTATTTGGTGTAAACACCACACTGGTGTATTTCGTGGCCTGAATCTGTAAACTGCATGGTTTGTATAGCGTATCTTACGCAATACAGTGTCCTTTGAATACAGAGTAGCGTCCATAATATAAAATCGGATTATTTTACGAAGCTATATCAACTGTCAAATTTATTTTAGTAAAAGTGATGAAAGAGCAATTATGAGATAATAGCACAGTAAAAAGTGGGAAAATTGGAAAAGATCCTGGAGAAAATCTTACCCCTAATTTTGTCATGCACCACAAATAAAATATGAAGTGTAGATGCCTGAGTCGAGATACGTTTCTGAAGAATTATACAGCAAGCCACAGGTAGCCACGTAGTTAACACTACCTCATCCTACTCTATTGAAGTAATACATACCGGACTACAACTCATGTCACCGACACATGAGGTGCTTCTGTTCCTTGTTGTCTTCTTCACTGACTCATTGTTGAATCATCGCTTCAGTCCGCTTGTTTGTTGCTAGTTACAGTTGCTTAAAATGTACATCCATTATTTGATTAGCTTGAACACAGGAGTAACACTTACGTAAGAAATGAACACTTGAATTCGCATCACGCGACTACAGGTATTTCACTCCCAGACTTGATAAAGTTGTGACGTCACTTAACCTTATACACTATAGTGGTCAATTTGTTGTCACATGTCTTATGGCCGAATTACTTGGCATGTTACGTATGAAGTAAATTTACAAGTTTCGCACTTGGCTGGCTTCGGATTAAAGGTAGTTTACTTCTATATATTCCTAAATATCTTCAAAACTGTTTGTGGAGAACGGTGTGTTTACTTGGAGACATGATCCGAGTTTAATATTATTTACACAATTAACTTATGCCCTAAAGATTTAATATATCTGAGTGTTAAATAACTAAGAATGTAGGCAACATTTTGTGGGATACAGTGTTATAGAAAATTAAATGTGTTTTCCTCACAGTTAAATTAGTTGAGCAAATATGTTGGTATTATCCTTTATACCTACGAGTCAGTCTTTTCATGTTAAAAATCTCCCGAAATTTTCGCCAATTTTAGATTTATTAGGATACGCGAATGGGTCATGTTTCTTTATTATACACTTACACTATAATTCACTGGAACACGTGTGCCATACAACAACTTTAAATTAAACACTTTTTATGCAGAAAAGTAATACTAGAATTTTAAGTGTGTCACGATGCCGGCTTTTTAAAATGCCATACGTAACTCTGAACCTTTGCGCAGGAGAGTAGAATCACTGAACAAACATTGTGACGCAGCATCGGTACTTGACAGTCTGGACCGATGTGCCAGGAGACTGAAAGGAGATCTTGGCTCCTACTGGTCGGCATTTGTTTTCTTGTTACCTGGCCATGCTGCCACGAACCGGTTGGGCTGGCTGGTGTCTCCCGCCATTCCTGTTTGTTTTATTGTGCCCCGCACTCTGCCGGCGGTAACTGAAAGCTCAAAACAGTGATTTAATATGTCGGTTTGTAATGTAATTGTTATGGTAGAAGGATGAGGTGGGCAGGGCATGTAGCGCGAAAATCAGAGAGGCATATAACATGTCACGAAAACGTAAAGAGAAAAGATCACTTTGGAGACAGGCATAGATGGGATGATAATATTAAAATGGATCATAGAGAAGTGGTGTGAAAGATTTATCTTGATTAATCTATCTGAGGATAAGGTACAGTGGCGAAGTAACAATCCCTGCAGATCCTATCAGCTTCTCGAAGATGATAACACAAGAGCACAGAGAAACTATGACAAAAGTGGAGTTAAACACTGATGGATCGTCTTAGTTTCTTCAGATGATTCTTGGGTAATGTCACCTCACTTTTTCAACTCCATAGATTAAACAGCAGCGGATGGTAGTTTAGTGGCACGCCATAGATTATAGAGCGTTGGAAGGAAGTGGTTGTGGGCTATTTTAAGATATTCCATAAATAGTACGGATGAACTGAGGAAAACCTCATAAGGTTGCCTGACTCTGGGTCGAGATACGAACCCCTAGCCTTCCGAATATGAGGTGTGCTAAATACTCGACCTCACTAAAAGAATTGCTGATGTCCTTATCGCTGAAGTATGAAGGATAAAAAGAATAGGACAATAAAAGCAAGTGAAAGTCGCCAGCATTACGGGTTACACAACCAATCGCAGGAGAATTTACTTCTTTTATAAATAGAGAGTTACCTGATCGGAGCACCTAGTTTTGCCTCAGTCATTATGAGAACTAGTTGTGTTTTGGTGCTGGCAGCACTGTGTGTGGGAGTGGGTTGCCATGACAACGCACCGCAGGTGACTGTGAAGCAGGGTTCGCTCAGGGGACACTACCTCACCTCTAGAAAAGGTCGACGATTCGTCGGCTTTCAGGGGGTGCCATATGCGAAACCTCCTTTGGGAGAGATGCGGTTCAGGGTGAGTCGAACACCAACACTCAGTCACTCGGCTACGGTAGTGACACCTACTTATCAAAGTGTTCTCCCGGTTGAGGCCCTGGTCTCTCCAGGTATGCTTCATTTAAATATGTTGTAATGGCTTCATTCTTTGACTTCTAAGCGACGCTGCTTTAACTTTATATGCTAAAAAGCACCGATTGATTAGAGTACTGCTAAATTAAAGTACTGTTAAATTAAAAAGTAAAATGTGGAACGGCGCGGTCTAGGCCTATGGGCTGAATTCTAGTTCAGAACATCTGGAATACTGAACAGGACAGCCGATGCCGTGTTAGTCTTGTAGGCTACGCATAACGCCCACTGAGAAATGAATTGAAGATGACTGTCTTCTGGGATGTTGCGTCGTGTAATCAGGTAGAAGTTTACCGACGTTTCAAAGGTGCTTGCTGCCTCCACCATCAGGGCAATGGGTAAACACCACTCCCGGTGCCCTGACCCTTGTATGTTGTGTCTTTTCAATAGGCCAAATGAATTCTTTTCCTGCTTTTGATTATTGTTTTTAAATTCCTTATCTAAAGCTTGAGGCTAAAATATAAATGTGGGCATGTCTGTCAGAATTAACATCTCAATATACTAAGTCAGTGAAGTGACTCGCTGCGGGTTAGACCTGGGTTCAGTTCCCACTAGGAAGAGGGATTTTCATCTTCACACAATGTTCAGACCGGCTACAGTCCTTCCACCACCCTGTTTCTTTGCATTATGTTAAACGTTTGTAGTTCTGTCAGATTTGAGGTTTTCAAGGCTGTGATGATGATGTTATTCTTCTGGATTTTGACACCATGTAAACTCGTCGGGAGACGCCATCGTTTCGGAGAAACACACTGTTTCCATCCTCAGGGCTCCGCTTGTAGTATTTGTTCTTCCACTTTAATCGAACTTCATACCCATCAGCGTATGTAATAAGTCTCATATTCTTTAAAAGAAAGAGACAAACTCTTTTTATTTCTTTAATTGTTTATGTTGAATTATTATGTTTCTTACGTCACTCTTCATTCGTTTCTGTTGTATTCTGTCATTAAGAAATCAGTTTGTAAATGAACGTCGTGAAATATTAGCTCATTCACCTTCTACAGTTTATTGTATATTTTTAATACACTATTTCCTTGGTTTTCATAGTTATAAGGCATTGTGGTTCGAGAGTGGTAATGAATTGGTTGGAAAGAGCAAGGTTGGAATTATATTTTTGTACGCCTGATCTCGGCCTTGATTTCAAGGATAAATGATCTGCGTTGGAGGTGTTGTCAATTTGAACAGGTTCGTTTCATTTCTCCGCCTTGTAATTACGAGCTTAGTGTTCAGCATTGTGGCCGTTTGGGTCTGTGAATGGACGATTCTGTGGCAGAATTCAACAAGAACAACGAGTGAGAAAACTCGTATTTCCTTCGATCCAAAGAGCTGATGGCAGTCTTAATACATATATTTGTGGTTCATTTAATTACGTTGAACCAATTTCTGAGGGTACTAGGCGTAGATTGATTCTCAAAAAACAGTGTGTGAGAATGTGAATTGGATTTATCTGGCCCTGGTATGGGGTTCAGTGACGGGCTTTTGCGAACCTGGTATGGAACCTTGTGATATCATGAAATACGGTGATTTTTTTGAGTAGTTGAATTAATATGAACTCTCTTATATGAAATTAATTATTATGTTATAAAGCCTGAAAGATGGGATTGACATGAAACCAAATTGCCTTGATATTTTTGTGTCATGAATTGAGCGCATTTTGATTGGACGGAAGACCTTGCATCGCGGATAACCTCAGCTCTGACAGAATGAAAGGTCTCTTTCTATAAATCCAGTTATTTAAACATACAGTGTGACGGTTACATTAAAATTAAACCAATACAAAACATTGGCTAGTAACACTCGTTTCAATTAATATTCTAGGTTAACAACTATCTGCCGACAGTCACTTTCGTCAGTCAGTTATTTATGAATGTGGTTTATTTAACGACGCTTTCAGTAACTCAAACTGTATAGCGTCGAATAATAAGACGAATAATGAATAAAGCATTTGAAAGGACATGGAAGCGGTCGTGGCCTAATTCAGGTACTGCTCGGGCATTACCCTGGAGGGACAGACGAAAATCACCAAAGACCGCAATCAGGATTGCCGATCTCCGGGTCGAAATTTGAACTCAGGGCCACCTGAATACGACGCAGCGGTGCCACTCGGTCACAACTTTCGTGTTTTATTGAACCTGAATATAGGATAAATTTTACTAATTTACTGCTGTGGTTTGTATTGATAACATGTTATGATTTTTAGGTTCAATGGTGATATGAAGAATGTCTTGCAGCAGAAATTAATTTATATGAATTAAGAAACAACAGTAATAATATATCGAAGGCCATAATTACAGTATGATGAAAAAGGCTAATTAGGTGAAGAATTTCATGTCAGACATTTTGTAACGTTCTTTCAGAATTCGTGGTGAATACTGAATTTCTCTGTGTTTCCATTGACATAGCATCACCTCCATAAAGCTCGCAACAAAAAATGTTGTATTTTCACTACAGAATTTGATGTTACATTTGAACTAGACCCTGAAAATAATGGCTTATAGTCCACTATAAGTGAATATATCTGCTCTGTAGGCAGAGGAAAATGATGATGCATGTATCTTACCGTCAAGTTTGTTGATACCTGTTTGCTACCCGCATATAGCCCGGTTGTTCGTTTCAGAATCCGGAGCCCCCGGAATCGTGGGTCGGAGTGCGAGAAGCGACGGAGTACTCCCCCGTATGCATCCAGAGAAGCATCTTTGCCAAGCAGATAGACATAACGGGATCAGAAGACTGCCTGTACCTCAACGTCTTCACACCGCAAGTATGCGCAGAACTTCAAACTCTCTAACTCCGAAGATGACTGACTATTCTTGGTTGTTGCGCCGTGTAGTCTGGCAGTTTGCCATCGTTTCAGATGTGTTTGATGCCTCTGTTCTTGGGGCGATGGTGCAATGAACACTACACCACTTATATTTAGACTGACCCGCGGCACTGATAAGTCAGAGAAGTTGCCGCCCCAACATGGCGCACATTCTGTAGTATAGCTCTTGATTAAGAGCGCACGTAGCTATTACATTTTACTCCACTGTTGTGGTAGCATTGAATCTGTAAACAATAATATGCTGTGTGTGGAGGAACATTTCTGTTGAATTTTCAACGGATATTACACTAGAGAGTAAAGTAAAGTTTTATAGCCTGAAATGCTACAATGTACATTTTGATGAACTACTTAACTTTAGTTCTAGTTTGTTATGTTACCCACTATATTTAAAAACAATGTGCTCTATATGTCACGTAACTGATATATGACTATAGCAAGCCCTGGTAACAGGAAAACATCTGATTAACCTTAAAAAAGAAAGAAACCAAATAACACGACGTTACGTAAGAAATAATTATCCACGCGGATGTTTAATATTGGTATAGAAAGGATGAAATAATATTCCACGGCCTTCCGTGGTTGTGTGTTTAGCCTTCCAGCAACAGTGACAGGCAAAATGCCTGCCATGACTGGGTCTAATATTACAGCACTTTCGTCAGTATGTAAGTACGTCTCGGGACAAGATCTTCGTTTGTTTATTTATGGACGCTGTGGATGATTCATATTATAAGCTTGTCATGTCGAATGATAGGATGCCACTAGCGTTATTCCCGTGCAATTTCGTGCTATCGCCATGTTGGTATTCTGAGTGTCAGTTGAAAGTTCTAAGATGTGGAGTTCTCGGTTAGTCTGATGTTCATACCAGTTTTCATAAAAAAATATCAGTAATACCTAGGACAGGGACCGGTGGAGGGCTTTGGTTAATTCGGTGATTCTTCTGTTTCCATAAGCCTTCTAGTTAGTTTGCCTGTAATACTGATGTGTGTAATCGGAGTTTGAAGGTTCAGAGTTATTTTTACTTTAAACATTGTTTAAGTGTTATTGAAACCACAACATTTGGGAAGCTGGATTGCGTTTCAAGGCTAGCTGAAAAAATGGGGCCTAACAGTTTAAGTCTTTATTCTCCTTTTACGTGAAGGCGAAAGTAGAGCCGACTTCCGGAATGTTTTGGTTTTAATAACGTCTACACGAGTTATAAGTCCAAAAATAAACACTGATGCCAGTAGCTTACATGTGCAGCTTACTGTTAGGGCTATAAAATTAATTCTGCTGCATTGTAATCCTGAAACGATCCCTAGGACACATACGGTGAGATGACTGCTGTGTCTACAGGTACTTTCCAGCCTCAGGATGGACGTGATGGTGTGGTTTCATGGGGGTGGCTTCGTGTCGGGGGCGGGGTCATTCTACGGTCCGGAGTACCTGTTGGATGAGGACATCGTACTAGTGACTGTCAACTACAGGCTTGGACCCATCGGTAAGGCTACAGCCTACTGTGGGTTCACTCCTGGGGGACAAAGCTACTGGAATGTGAAGCTCAACCTTTACCAGAATTTAATGCTTAGATTAGAATTCATGGTGCTTTACATCCACAGTCCTTATACGTCTTATGATGATGATTTGTTTCCATTATTTAACACATCAGATGTACATGCATAGACTATACATTGCTAGCTGTTATAGAAAATTGTGAAAGAAATCTTCGTTTCAGATAATATTCCTGAAGTAGCCTGATTTTACAAAACGCAGCACCTTATTTCAGAAAAATTGACAGTTTTTTTTGTGCATATAAAAACAAATATTTTTTGTTATTTGCTGTTCTCAGAAAAATTGTTAAGATAATATTTAAAATGTGGTTTGTGCAACACGTAGTTAGTGCATCAAGAACATAAATTTAAGAGGTCTTGAAACTTCTCTCCAGTTGAAAAAGGACACCTAAGCCAACGTTTTTCTTCAACTGTCTTGTGACAAACAGCATAATAGCACAATGACTTATTGCTTGATTGATATTACACTAGTTCCTAAGAAAAGACGTGTATTAAATAATTTGGAATCTCCTGCATTCTTTTTTAACTCACAGTTTATGATGTACCTCTTACTTAAGTTTTGACTTATATAAGCCAAAAAGCTAATACAGGGAAATAAAACTGTTACTGCAGGTTTTCTGAGCACTGGAGATGTTGCAGCACCAGGTAATTTTGGGCTGAAGGACCAGGTGGCAGCTCTGCATTGGGTGCATAATAACATAGAGTTGTTTGGGGGAAATCCAAGCAGTGTGACCCTATTTGGGGAGAGTGCTGGAGGAAGCAGTGTTCATTATCACATGCTGTCACCCCTGAGCAGAGGTGAGTGTGTGTAATATAACAGAAAAGTCATCTCTTTATCGAAAGAAACAAAATTAAGCATAACATCATGCTAATTCACACTTATTTTCATCAGCAGAGTAGATTACATGTTGTAATAGATATGATCTTAGCTTCCTCTTAAAATACTAAATTTATAACCAATTTCCTCATTTGATTTGGCAATTTGCTGTATAATTTAATTCTCATGTTCACTACACTTTTCTTAAAACGCTGGTTCTGCAACACTGAACATGGAGATGCAACTTTGGCATGTGTTGTGTTTATGAATTTTTATGTTTTGTTCCAACTACTCAGTGTTTATTTATATTTCATGTGCAAACCACTGGAAGTATATTTATATCCTTTAAGAGTGTCCAACATGAAGTACATCTGTTTTAATACAATTCCTTTCTATCTGCTGGGAGGACATTGTTATTATTTTCTCTGTATTTATAAGACTGTTTGTAAAACCAGAATTCCAGCTCATTCAAAACATTGATGACCATGAGTACAGCTTGTATATGTTGTTGGCAGGCCTGTTTCACCGTGGTATCTCTCAGAGTGGTACAGCACTTTGCTCTTGGGCTTTTGCAGCCAATGGATCTTCATCACACCAGGCTAGGAAATTGGCCAAGCTTCTGGATTGCCCCACCAGCCCAAATGCAGGCCTGGTGGAGTGTCTTAGAACTAAGGATGCTAGAGATGTCATAGCAACAGACAAACAATTCATGGTATATGATATATTAGTGACCATGTGCTTTACACATTGTTATTAGTTAGTAGTCATAAGGTCTTAGGGTTTTCACTTGTTATCTTGATCTGTCTTAATTATATCTTTTATAAGTTTTTCTTTCCCTGTCTCCTTTGCATCACCCAGTAGTATACACTTTAATAATGAAAATACATTTTGAAGGTGGCCATCATCTGGGTTGTGCTGTGAAGTCTTATTAACATTTCAGAGGTACTTCCTGTGTCCATCAACAGGGTGATTACCTGGAGGCAGGAGGCGCCTCAGAAACATCATTAAACTTCTACCAGACTTTATGGAGCAACAAACCAGAAGCCTTGAGAACCTCAAACTCAGAAACTATGTTTTGTCATTATTATTGTAATTAATTTATTTTTTCTCATTTATGTTTAGTATTGCTGGTAATGTATGTTTCATGGTATACAACAAGTCTTGGGCTGCAAGTGTGCTTTTCTCAGTGCCAGATATCCTTTGTTTTCAGGAATGGGATGTGGATCCACTGATTCCATTCAAACCTGTAGTAGAACCTACAGGACTGCAGGATGCATTCTTGCCTGCTGAGCCTCTACAGCTTCTGCAGAAAGGCCCTCTCTCCATCCCCTGGTTGACAGGGATCAACTCAGCAGATGGAGCACTGAAAGCAGCACGTCTGTATACATTTACCTTATGAATACAGGTTTACTGCTGACACAGTTCTCCCAAACAGAAACACAAAATTGAGCACAAAGGAAAAGTCAGTAGTTTTAAACCCAGGAATTAGTATTGTAACGTGGGACGGTATTAACAAACTCCTTATCTGGGCCTTGGTCTGATATTCTCAACTTTTCTTTTAATACGTCTGCCATACTTGCTATACTTTTATTTTGGTAAGAATTTCTTATTTTTCTACTATTTAGTTTGTATATTTGGACCATAAAATGTTACCTGAATGTGCAGTAAAACCTCCATATCCCAAAATGTAAGAGACCCACAGTTTTTAGACTTTATTCTATAAAGTTGTGTGCATAGAATTTATAACCTATATATGTATTTTATTGCATCTCACTGGGGTTCGTGGGTTTCTGTTATAGTGGTGTTTTGAAGCTGGAAATGTTTTTAATTGATATTCATTATGGTTATGTGCTGTAGCAATCTATGAGAAAGCAGAATTGGTGGCTGAGCTGAATTCTCAGTTTGAGCGTGTGGCTCCAATTACTATGTTTTATGGAGAGGTAAGCTCTCCAGATGTGGCTGCTGAGATCAGCCAGCGTATCAAATCTTTCTACTTCAAGGAGCAGCCCATTGGAAATGAGACCATGCATAGAGTAGTGGATGTAAGCAGATGGTAGTATGCCTTTAGGTTTAAGAAAACCCGTAATAAGGAGGTTTAAATTTACTGTTTGCGTATAATGAAGTTTAACATACAGAGACTTTATGAAGCACATGTAAGAATATTGAAAGTTGAACAGAATGTTGGATGCCAAAAAACTAATACAAGTTATGGAGGCAGAAATTCTACCTGTATACCTCTAGGACTTTAATTCCAGAAAAGATCTAATATAGACAGAAATGAAAACCAAAATAATTTGTTACTGATATCCATAACATACACCATGCCAAACTGTAAACCAAATAAAATATTAATTGTAAGTTAAACACATGTCTTGAATTTGTGAGAATCCAAAAGAGTTTTTAAATATTCCATTCAATCTTACAAAACAAAAGGATGTGTAAATGTAGGATTTGAGGTTTTCACATCGGTGAGTATGAGGATTTCTGTCTTCTGGGTTGTTGCGCTGTGTAGTCTGGTTGAGGTTAACATCGACCAGACTACACAGTGCAACAACCGAGAAGACAGAAATCTTCGGATGTGTAAATATTAAAGGATTTTACAATAATTATAAATAGTAAACTTTTTAGTAACTGTATACACATTAACACCAATGTTTTTTTAAAAAATCAAAAGGCAGATGAAATGCTAGAAATTTTATTGTACATGTGGATGATGATTGTTATTCTTTCTTTATCATTTTTTACTATGGACTTGAAGAACTTCTTACTCTAGAAGCAGTAATAGTATAGTGCCAAAATTGTCCATAATAAATTAGGTGTTTTCATAGATTCAAAGTCAGCACTTCAAATAATAATGAAATATGAGCCTAACTTCTGTTATGACACAAGTTATGGAGAAATAGGTAAGTTGTACTTCATTGGGTTTCTAGACATTGTAATATTTTAACATTCCCATTTAGTGTTTTATGATTGAAGGTTTTCTCTCATTTGGTGTACAATTTCTGTAGCTCTCAACACCAAAGTTCTTCATCACTTTACCTTTTTCAACCATTATGTTTCAGAGGAACATTAAAGAAGGGTTTAACATCAAAGTTACTGCTGTTACATGAATGGACAGATTTGTTTTTTTCTTCTTGATAACTGCATGATAAGCTCTATTTCTCATTGCTTATCTGGAGACCTCTGATATTTCACATACTGTTACAGATGTACACAGACAGTTTCTTTTCGTGGGCAGCAAATGAGGCAGTGCATATCCATCTGTCCAGGAACTTTGTTGAGGGTGATGGTGCTTCAGTATACTATTACTACTTTACATATCGAGGACCTCACAGCTACAGCGAGCTCTTTGGTGACCCCACCAGAGATTTCGGTGAGTGTTTTGCAAAATAAGCCATGCCATTCCATATTTTATTTCATAATTCATGCCATCATGTCATTCATACATACTCATAAATTTCTTGCATTTCATTCTTATGTATGAAGGGGGACATAAATAAAAAATATAATGTTAAAAGTCTGAAAGGGGCAGAAGCTGATATATAATACAAAAAAGGTGAGTGCAGTAAGTGGGAAGGCTTCAAATGTGAGGTTCTATGGCAAAAATTATCTGTTGCAGCCATGTGGAATTACAGATAAGATATTGTGTCATGCACCTAATGTGGTGGTGTGGCATAAAGGAAGAGTAAGTACATGAAGTGTTTAAATGGTAATAGAGGCTGTGTTGTTTGTTACAAATGAACTCTTTGTGGGGCCTGCTCAGTTTATTTAATTGTGAATGTTTACAGTTTTTAAATTTCTCTCTATGGACAATTACCTAACAACATGGAAAACACTTTTTCAACAAATTTCCAATATGGTAAATTATGAAAAGAATTCTTTCTATAAGTGTGTCATTTAGTGAATAAGGGTAATTTTTTCAGGTGTCTGTCATGCTGATGAGCTCATCTATTTGTTTCCATCTGCAAGAGTTTTTGGCAACTTTAGTGCAACACCTGAGGAAGAGCAGATGACTGACTGTCTCATTCACATGTGGACCAACTTTGCCCACACTGGGTGAGGGGCTAAGAACTGTTAATTATATCATCAATAGTGTCTTCTGAAAATGTAAATTTAGCTTACATTTGTTCTTGCATTTTTTCAATCATGTGACAGTGAAACGCATTGAACACTTATTATTTGTGTGGTGAATTAAATCTGGAACAAGTCAGAAAATGTATGCATAGTGTGAGAAACCTGACACTGTTGCTAGAATTTGTGTTTATCTTTATGAATCACACCAGTGAAATCAGATTTTTCTGGGGTTGACCAATGCATGGGCAAGGTATCCAATTTCTGTTTTGCTGGGTGGTGGCATCATCATATAGGATTCCCTCCAAATGGTTGTGTTGCTGGCTGAAAATTCTGTGACTGGGGTTGCCCTAGCCAGTATTTCAATGCACAGAAACATGTAGGTCTTTATATAAAGTACCATAGTGCACAGGTTTTTATAAAGGAGTTGTACACCATTTTGCATTAAGAATGCTAAGGTAAGAAGAGGAAGATAACTTACCAGAATTAAGAGCCAACAAATGGACACCTGTTCTGAAAGTTTATTCAATGAGGATGTAATATATTTCAGGAATCCAACACCCTTGGATACAAAGAAGGATGTGATGTCCACAACATGGCAGCCAGTGACCTCTATAGACAATCTTGAGTATCTGCACATAGAATCACCAAGTAACATCTACATGAACAGCGGTCTACTCAAGGATCGTGTTAGGTTCTGGTCTTCACTGCCTCTTGGTTTTACAAACACTGCACGTACACTCCTGCGGGATGAACTATAACAGGTGACAATGTCAGTCTTCTGGGTTAAAACACCATGCAGACTTGCCAGAAGATACCAGCATTTCAGAGTAACGTACATATTTAGCCTACAAATCTACACAGAATTACAAACTAGAAGACAAACATTAATATCTTCAAATCTCATACAAGGGTGAGTTCAGAAATTAATTATTATATGCTGGATTTCAAATTTTGTCTGTTATCATACATACTGAATATAACACAGCATTTTAGAAACTGGATCTGTTTCTGTCCTTTGATGAAAAAGTGTGAGGAGTTTCTACTCAGATGGGTCTATTAGAAATGGCTAATGTCAAATTAAGGTTAAACTTATGTATAATTTCATGTTATTTGTATGATAAAGAATTGCTAGACTCAAGTAGAAACTGACAAATTACTTGTTTCTT